>NW_027228347.1:300000-384479 GCF_037783145.1 Equus przewalskii
TACTACTTCAGCCAGATCAGCCCTGCAAAGACAGTGCGTTTGAGAGGCCTTTGGAAGAGATGTTCCCGGTAGGCTGTAAGAGCACTGTGCAGAGCGAGTTGTTTCTTAGCTTCCCAAAGAGCTGGAAGCAAGATGCTGTGGGGCCAAACTCGCCCTTTGGAAAGAAGCCTGCACGTTGTGCCTTTCAGCTCTAGGGCAAAGTAGCACACCCAGAGCAGAAGGCCTACTTCAGCCAGATCAGGCCTACAAAGAAACTGCGTTTCACAGTCCCTTGGAAGAGATGTTCCCGGTAGGCTGTAAGAGCACTGTGCAGAGCGAGTTTTTTCTTAGCTTCCCAAAGAGCTGGAAGCAAGATGCTGTGGGGCCCAACTCGCCCCTTGGAAGGAAGCCTGCACGTTGTTCCTTTCAGCTCTAGGGCAATGTAGCACACCCAGAGCAGAAGTCCTACTTCAGCCAAATCAGGCCTGCAAACAAACTGCATTTCACAGGCCTTTGGAAGAGATGTTCCCACTAGGATGTAAGAGCACTGTGCAGAGCGAGTTGTTTCTTAGCTTCCCAAAGAGCTGGAAGCAAGATGCTGTGGGGCCCACCGCGCCCCTTGGAAAGAAGCCTGCACGTTGTGCCTTTCAGCTCTAGGGCAATGTAGCACACCCAGGGCAGAAGTCCTACTTCAGCCAGATCAGGCCTGCAAAGAAACTGCGTTTCACAGTCCTTTGGAAGAGATGTTCCCGGTAGGCTGTAAGAGCACTTTGCAGAGCGAGTTGTTTCTTAGCTTCCCAAAGAGCTGGAAGCAAGATGCTGTGGGGCCCAACTCGCCCCTTGGAAGGAAGCCTGCACGTTGTTCCTTTCAGCTCTAGGGCAATGTAGCACACCCAGGGCAGAAGTCCTACTTCAGCCAGATCAGGCCTGCAAAGAAACTGCGTTTCACAGAACGTTGGAAGAGATGTTCCCGGTAGGCTGTAAGAGCACTGTGCAGAGCGAGTTCTTTCTTAGGTTCCCAAAGAGCTGGAAGCAAGATGCAGTGGGGCCCAACTCGCCCTTTGGAAAGAAGCCTGCACGTTGTGCCTTTCAGCTCTAGGGCAAAGTAGGACACCCAGAGCAGAAGTCCTACTTCAGCCAGATCAGGCCTGCAAAGAAACTGCGTTTCACAGGCCTTTGGAAGAGATGTTCCCGGTAGGCTGTAAGAGCACTGTGCAGAGCGAGTTGTTTCTTAGCTTCCCAACGAGCTGGAAGCAAGATGCTGTGGGGCCCAACTCGCCCTATGGAAAGAAGCCTGCACGTTGTGCCTTTCAGCTCTAGGGCTAAGTAGCACACCCAGAGCAGAAGTCCTACTTCAGCCAGATCAGGCCTACAAAGAAACTGCGTTTCACAGTCCCTTGGAAGAGATGTTCCCGGTAGGCTGTAAGAGCACTGTGCAGAGCGAGTTGTTTCTTAGCTTCCCAAAGAGCTGGAAGCAAGATGCTGTGGGGCCCAACTCGCGCCTTGGAAAGAAGCCTGCACGTTGTGCCTTTCAGCTCTAGGGCAAAGTAGCACACCCAGAGCAGAAGTCCTACTTCAGCCAAATCAGGCCTGCAAAGAAACTGCATTTCACAGGCCTTTGGAAGAGATGTTCCCACTAGGATGTAAGAGCGCTGTGCAGAGCGAGTTGTTTCTTAGCTTCCCAAAGAGCTGGAAGCAAGATGCTGTGGGGCCCAACCCGCCCTTTGGAAAGAAGCCTACACGTTGTGCCTTTCAGCTCTAGGGCAAAGTAGCACACCCAGAGCAGAAGTCCTACTTCAGCCACATCAGGACTGCAAAAAAACTGTGTTTCACAGGCCTTTGGAAGAGATGTTCCCTGTAGGCTGTAAGAGCACTGTGCAGAGCGAGTTGTTTCTTAGGTTCCCAAAGAGCTGGAAGCAAGATGCTGTGGGGCCCAACTCGCCCTTTGGAAAGAAGCCTGCACGTTGTGCCTTTAAGCTCTAGGGCAAAGTAGCACACCCAGAGCAGAAGTCCTACTTCAGCCAGATCAGCCCTGCAAAGAAACTGTGTTTCAGAGGCCTTTGGAAGAGATGTTCCCGGTAGGCTGTAAGAGCACTGTGCAGAGCGAGTTGTTTCTTAGCTTCCCAAAGAGCTGGAAGCAAGATGCTGTGGGGCCCAACTCGCCCTTTGGAAAGAAGCCTGCACGTTGTGCCTTTCAGCCCTAGGGCAAAGTAGCACACCCAGAGCAGAAGTCCTACTTCAGCCAGATCAGGCCTGCAAAGAGACTGCGTTTCACAGTCCTTTGGAAGAGATGTTCCCGGTAGGCTGTAAGAGCACTGTGCACAGCGAGTTGTTTCTTAGCTTCCCAAAGAGCTGGAAGAAAGATGCTGTGGGGCCCAACTCGCCCTTTGGAAAGAAGCCTGCACGTTGTGCCTTTCAGCTCTAGGGCAAAGTAGCACACCCAGAGCAGAAGTCCTACTTCAGCCAGATCAGGCCTACAAAGAAACTGCGTTTCACAGTCCCTTGGAAGATATGTTCCCGGTAGGCTGTAAGAGCACTGTGCAGAGCGAGTTGTTTCTTAGCTTCCCAAAGAGCTGGAAGCAAGATGCTGTGGGGCCCAACTCGCCCTTTGGAAAGAAGCCTGCACGTTGTGCCTTTCAGCTCTACGGCAAAGTAGCACACCCAGAGCAGAAGTCCTACTTCAGCCAGATCAGGCCTGCAAAGAAACTGCGTTTCACAGTCCTTTGGAAGAGATGTTCCCGGTAGGCTGTAAGAGCACTGTGCAGAGCGAGTTTTTTCTTAGCTTCCCAAAGAGCTGGAAGCAAGATGCTGTGGGGCCCAACTCGCCCCTTGGAAAGAAGCCTGCACGTTGTGCCTTTCAGCTCTAGGGCAAAGTAGCACACCCAGAGCAGAAGTCCTACTTCAGCCAGATCAGGCCTGCAAACAAACTGCATTTCACAGGCCTTTGGAAGAGATGTTCCCACTAGGATGTAAGAGCACTGTGCAGAGCGAGTTGTTTCTTAGCTTCCCAAAGAGCTGCAAGCAAGATGCTGTGGGGCCCAACTCGCCCTTTGGAAAGAAGCCTGCACGTTGTGCCTTTCAGCTCTAGGGCAAAGTAGCACACCCAGAGCAGAAGTCCTACTTCAGCCAGATCAGGCCTGCAAAGAAACTGCGTTTCACAGGCCTTTGGAAGACATGTTCCCGGTAGGCTGTAAGAGCACTGTGCAGAGCGAGTTGTTTCTTAGCTTCCCAAAGAGCTGGAAGCAAGATGCTGTGGGGCCCAACTCGCCCTTTGGAAAGAAGCCTGCACGTTGTGCCTTTCAGCTCTAGGGCAAAGTAGCACACCCAGAGCAGAAGTCCTACTTCAGCCAGATCAGGCCTGCAAAGAAACTGCGTTTCATAGGCCTTTGGAAGAGATGATCCCTGTAGGCTGTAAGAGCACTGTGCAGAGCGAGTTGTTTCTTAGCTTCCCAAAGAGCTGGAAGCAAGATGCTGTGGGGCCCAACTCGCCCTTTGGAAAGAAGCCTGCACGTTGTGCCTTTCAGCTCTAGGGCAAAGTAGCACACCCAGAGCAGAAGTCCTACTTCAGCCAGATCAGGCCTGCAAAGAAACTGCGTTTCACAGTCCTTTGGAAGAGATGTTCCCGGTAGGCTGTAAGAGCACTGTGCAGAGCGAGTTGTTTCTTAGCTTCCCAAAGAGCTCGAACCAAGATGCTGTGGGGCCCAACTCGCCCTTTGGAAAGAAGCCTGCACGTTGTGCCTTTCAGCTCTAGGGCAAAGTATCACACCCAGAGCAGAAGTCCTACTTCAGCCAGATCAGACCTGCAAAGAAACTGCGTTTCACAGGCCTTTGGAAGAGATGTTCCCGGTAGGCTGCAAGAGCACTGTGCAGAGCGAGTTGTTTCAAAGCTTCCCAAAGAGCTGGAAGCAAGATGCTGTGGGGCCCAACTCGCCCTTTCGAAAGAAGCCTGCACGTTGTGCCTTTCAGCTCTAGGGCAAAGTAGCACACCCAGAGCAGAAGTACTACTTCAGCCAGATCAGCCCTGCAAAGACACTGCGTTTCACAGGCCTTTGGAAGAGATGTTCCCGGTAGGCTGTAAGAGCACTGTGCAGAGCGAGTTGTTTCTTAGCTTCCCAAAGAGCTGGAAGCAAGATGCTGTGGGGCCCAACTCGCCCTTTGGAAAGAAGCCTGCACGTTGTGCCTTTCAGCTCTAGGGCAAAGTAGCACACCCAGAGCAGAAGTCCTACTTCAGCCAGATCAGGCCTACAAAGAAACTGCGTTTCACAGTCCCTTGGAAGAGATGTTCCCGGTAGGCTGTAAGAGCACTGTGCAGAGCGAGTTGTTTCTTAGCTTCCCAAAGAGCTGGAAGCAAGATGCTGTGGGGCCCAACTCGCCCCTTTGAAAGAAGCCTGCACGTTGTGCCTTTCAGCTCTAGGGCAAAGTAGCACACCCAGAGCAGAAGTCCTACTTCAGCCAGATCAGGCCTGCAAAGAAACTGCGTTTCACAGACCGTTGGAAGAGATGTTCCCGGTAGGCTGTAAGAGCACTGTGCAGAGCGAGTTCTTTCTTAGCTTCCCAAAGAGCTGGAAGCAAGATGCAGTGGGGCCCAACTCGCCCTTTGGAAAGAAGCCTGCACGTTGTGCCTTTCAGCTCTAGGGCAAAGTAGCACACCCAGAGCAGAAGTCCTACTTCAGCCAGATCAGGCCTGCAAAGAAACTGCGTTTCACAGGCCTTTGGAAGAGATGTTCCCGGTAGGCTGTAAGAGCACTGTGCAGAGCGAGTTGTTTCTTAGCTTCCCAAAGAGCTGGAAGCAAGATGCTGTGGGGCCCAACTCGCCCTTTGGAAAGAAGCCTGCACGTTGTGCCTTTCAGCTCTAGGGCTAAGTAGCACACCCAGAGCAGAAGTCCTACTTCAGCCAGATCAGGCCTGCAAAGAAACTGCGTTTCACAGTCCCTTGGAAGAGATGTTCCCGGTAGGCTGTAAGAGCACTGTGCAGAGCGAGTTGTTTCTTAGCTTCCCAAAGAGCTGGAAGCAAGATGCTGTGGGGCCCAACTCGCCCCTTGGAAAGAAGCCTGCACGTTGTGCCTTTCAGCTCTAGGGCAAAGTAGCACACCCAGAGCAGAAGTCCTACTTCAGCCAAATCAGGCCTGCAAAGAAACTGCATTTCACAGGCCTTTGGAAGAGATGTTCCCACTAGGATGTAAGAGCACTGTGCAGAGCGAGTTGTTTCTTAGCTTCCCAAAGAGCTGGAAGCAAGATGCTGTGGGGCCCAACCCGCCCTTTGGAAAGAAGCCTACACGTTGTGCCTTTCAGCTCTAGGGCAGAGTAGCACACACTGAGCAGAAGTCCTACTTCAGCGAGATCATGCCTGCAAAGAAACTGCGTTTCACAGGCCTTTGGAAGAGATGTTCCCGGTAGGCTGTAAGAGCACTGTGCAGAGCGAGTTGTTTCTTAGCTTCCCAAAGAGCTGGAAGCAAGATGCTGTGGGGCCCAACTCGCCCTTTGGAAAGAAGCCTGCACGTTGTGCCTTTCAGCTCTAGGGCAAAGTAGCACACCCAGAGCAGAAGTCCTACTTCAGCCAGATCAGGCCTGCAAAGAAACTGCGTTTCACAGGCCTTTGGAAGAGATGTTCCCGGTAGGCTGTAAGAGCACTGTGCAGAGCGAGTTGTTTCTTAGCTTCCCAAAGAGCTGGAAGCAAGATGCTGTGGGGCCCAACTCGCCCCTTGGAAAGAAGCCTGCACGTTGTGCCTTTCAGCTCTAGGGCAAAGTAGCACACCCAGAGCAGAAGTCCTACTTCAGCCAGATCAGGCCTGCAAAGAAACTGCATTTCACAGGCCTTTGGAAGAGATGTTCCCGGTAGGCTGTAAGAGCACTGTGCAGAGCGAGTTGTTTCTTAGCTTCCCAAAGAGCTGGAAGCAAGATGCTGTGGGGCCCAACTCGCCCTTTCGAAAGAAGCCTGCACGTTGTGCCTTTCAGCTCTAGGGCAAAGTAGCACACCCAGAGCAGAAGTCCTACTTCAGCCAGATCAGGCCTGCAAAGAAACTGCGTTTCACAGGCCTTTGGAAGAGATGTTCCCTGTAGGCTGTAAGAGCACTGTGCAGAGCGAGTTGTTTCTTAGCTTCCCAAAGAGCTGGAAGCAAGATGCTGTGGGGCCCAACTCGCCCTTTGGAAAGAAGCCTGCACGTTGTGCCTTTAAGCTCTAGGGCACAGTAGCACACCCAGAGCAGAAGTCCTACTTCAGCCAGATCAGGCCTGCAAAGAAACTGCGTTTCACAGGCCTTTGGAAGAGATGTTCCCGGTAGGATGTAAGAGCACTGTGCAGAGCGAGTTGTTTCTTAGCTTCCCAAAGAGCTGGAAGCAAGATGCTGTGGGGCCCAACTCGCCCTTTGGAAAGAAGCCTGCACGTTGTGCCTTTCAGCTCTAGGGCAAAGTAGCACACCCAGAGCAGAAGTCCTACTTCAGCCAGATCAGGCCTGCAAAGAGACTGCGTTTCACAGTCCTTTGGAAGAGATGTTCCCGGTAGGCTGTAAGAGCACTGTGCAGAGCGAGTTGTTTCTTAGCTTCCCAAAGAGCTGGAAGCAAGATGCTGTGGGGCCCAACTCGCCCTTTGGAAAGAAGCCTGCACGTTGTGCCTTTCAGCTCTAGGGCAAATTAGCACACCCAGAGCAGAAGTCCTACTTCAGCCAGATCAGGCCTGCAAAGAAACTGCGTTTCACAGGCCTTTGGAAGAGATGTTCCCTGTACGCTGTAAGAGCACTGTGCAGAGCGAGTTGTTTCTTAGCTTCCCAAAGAGCTGGAAGCAAGATGCTGTGGGGCCCAACTCGCCCCTTGGAAAGAAGCCTGCACATTGTGCCTTTCAGCTCTAGGGCAATGTAGCACACCCAGAGCAGAAGTCCTACTTCAGCCAGATCAGGCCTGCAAAGAAACTGCGTTTCACAGGCATTTGGAAGAGATGTTCCCGGTAGGCTGTAAGAGCACTGTGCAGAACGAGTTGTTTCTTAGCTTACCAAAGAGCTAGAAGCAAGATGCTGTGGGGCCCAACTCGCCCTTTGGAAAGAAGCCTACACGTTGTGCCTTTCGCTCTAGGGCAAAGTAGCACACCCAGAGCAGAAGTCCTACTTCAGCCAGATCAGGCCTGCAAAGAAACTGCATTTCACAGGCCTTTGGAAGAGATGTTCCCACTAGGCTGTAAGAGCACTGTGCAGAGCGAGTTCTTTCTTAGCTTCCCAAAGAGCTGGAAGCAAGATGCTGTGGGGCCCAACTCGCCCTTTGGAAAGAAGCCTGCACGTTGTGCCTTTCAGCTCTAGGGCAAAGTAGCACACCCAGAGCAGAAGTCCTACTTCAGCCAGATCAGGCCTGCAAAGAAACTGCGTTTCACAGGCCTTTGGAAGAGATGTTCCCGGTAGGCTGTAAGAGCACTGTGCAGAGCGAGTTGTTTCTTAGCTTCCCAAAGAGCTGGAAGCAAGATGCTGTGTGGCCCAACTCGCCCTTTGGAAAGAAGCCTGCACCTTGTGCCTTTCAGCTCTAGGGCAAAGTAGCACACCCAGAGCAGAAGTCCTACTTCAGCCAGATCAGGCCTGCAAAGACACTGCGTTTCACAGGCCTTTGGAAGAGATGTTCCCGGTAGGCTGTAAGAGCACTGTGCAGAGCGAGTTGTTTCTTAGCTTCCCAAAGAGCTGGAAGCAAGATGCTGTGGGGCCCAACTCGCCCTTTGGAAAGAAGCCTGCACGTTGTGCCTTTCAGCTCTAGGGCAAAGTAGCACACCCAGAGCAGAAGTCCTACTTCAGCCAGATCAGGCCTGCAAAGAAACTGCGTTTCACAGGCCTTTGGAAGAGATGTTCCCGGTAGGCTGTAAGAGCACTGTGCAGAGCGAGTTGTTTCTTAGCTTCCCAAAGAGCTGGAAGCAAGATGCTGTGGGGCCCAACTCACCCTTTGGAAAGAAGCCTGCACGTTGTGCCTTTCAGCTCTAGGGCAAAGTAGCACACCCAGAGCAGAAGTCCTACTTCAGCCAGATCAGGCCTACAAAGAAACTGCGTTTCACAGTCCCTTGGAAGATATGTTCCCGGTAGGCTGTAAGAGCACTGTGCAGAGCGAGTTGTTTCTTAGCTTCCCAAAGAGCTCGAACCAAGATGCTGTGGGGCCCAACTCGCACTTTGGAAAGAAGCCTGCACGTTGTGCCTTTCAGCTCTACGGCAAAGTAGCACACCCAGAGCAGAAGTCCTACTTCAGCCAGATCAGGCCTACAAAGAAACTGCGTTTCACAGTCCCTTGGAAGATATGTTCCCGGTAGGCTGTAAGAGCACTGTGCAGAGCGAGTTTTTTCTTAGCTTCCCAAAGAGCTGGAAGCAAGATGCTGTGGGGCCCAACTCGCCCCTTGGAAGGAAGCCTGCACGTTGTTCCTTTCAGCTCTAGGGCAATGTAGCACACCCAGAGCAGAAGTCCTACTTCAGCCAAATCAGGCCTGCAAACAAACTGCATTTCACAGGCCTTTGGAAGAGATGTTCCCACTAGGATGTAAGAGCACTGTGCAGAGCGAGTTGTTTCTTAGCTTCCCAAAGAGCTTCAAGCAAGATGCTGTGGGGCCCAACTCGCCCTTTGGAAAGAAGCCTGCACGTTGTGCCTTTCAGCTCTAGGGCAATGTAGCACACCCAGAGCAGAAGTCCTCCTTCAGCCAGATAAGGCCTGCAAAGAAAATGCGTTTCACAGGCCTTTGGAAGACATGTTCCCGGTAGGCTGTAAGAGCACTGTGCAGAGCGAGTTCTTTCTTAGCTTCCCAAAGAGCTGGAAGCAAGATGCTGTGGGGCCCAACTCGCCCTTTGGAAAGAAGCCTGCACGTTGTGCCTTTCAGCTCTAGGGCAAAGTAGCACACGCAGAGCAGAAGTCCTACTTCAGCCAGATCAGGCCTGCAAAGAAACTGCGTTTCATAGGCCTTTGGAAGAGATGATCCCTGTACGCTGAAAGAGCACTGTGCAGAGCGAGTTGTTTCTTAGCTTCCCAAAGAGCTGGAAGCAAGATGCTGTGGGGCCCACCGCGCCCCTTGGAAAGAAGCCTGCACGTTGTGCCTTTCAGCTCTAGGGCAATGTAGCACACCCAGGGCAGAAGTCCTACTTCAGCCAGATCAGGCCTGCAAAGAAACTGTGTTTCACAGTCCTTTGGAAGAGATGTTCCCGGTAGGCTGTAAGAGCACTTTGCAGAGCGAGTTGTTTCTTAGCTTCCCAAAGAGCTCGAACCAAGATGCTGTGGGGCCCAACTCGCCCTTTGGAAAGAAGCCTGCACGTTGTGCCTTTCAGCTCTAGGGCAAAGTATCAAGCCCAGAGCAGAAGTCCTACTTCAGCCAGATCAGACCTGCAAAGAAACTGCGTTTCACAGGCCTTTGGAAGAGATGTTCCCGGTAGGCTGCAAGAGCACTGTGCAGAGCGAGTTGTTTCAAAGCTTCCCAAAGAGCTGGAAGCAAGATGCTGTGGGGCCCAACTCGCCCTTTCGAAAGAAGCCTGCACGTTGTGCCTTTCAGCTCTAGGGCAAAGTAGCACACCCAGAGCAGAAGTACTACTTCAGCCAGATCAGCCCTGCAAAGACAGTGCGTTTGAGAGGCCTTTGGAAGAGATGTTCCCGGTAGGCTGTAAGAGCACTGTGCAGAGCGAGTTGTTTCTTAGCTTCCCAAAGAGCTGGAAGCAAGATGCTGTGGGGCCCAACTCGCCCTTTGGAAAGAAGCCTGCACGTTGTGCCTTTCAGCTCTAGGGCAAAGTAGCACACCCAGAGCAGAAGGCCTACTTCAGCCAGATCAGGCCTACAAAGAAACTGCGTTTCACAGTCCCTTGGAAGAGATGTTCCCACTAGGCTGTAAGAGCACTGTGCAGAGCGAGTTGTTTCTTAGCTTCCCAAAGAGCTGGAAGCAAGATGCTGTGGGGCCCAACGCGCCCCTTTGAAAGAAGCCTGCACGTTGTGCCTTTCAGCTCTAGGGCAATGTAGCACACCCAGGGCAGAAGTCCTACTTCAGCCAGATCAGGCCTGCAAAGAAACTGCGTTTCACAGAACGTTGGAAGAGATGTTCCCGGTAGGCTGTAAGAGCACTGTGCAGAGCGAGTTCTTTCTTAGGTTCCCAAAGAGCTGGAAGCAAGATGCAGTGGGGCCCAACTCGCCCTTTGGAAAGAAGCCTGCACGTTGTGCCTTTCAGCTCTAGGGCAAAGTAGGACACCCAGAGCAGAAGTCCTACTTCAGCCAGATCAGGCCTGCAAAGAAACTGCGTTTCACAGGCCTTTGGAAGAGATGTTCCCGGTAGGCTGTAAGAGCACTGTGCAGAGCGAGTTGTTTCTTAGCTTCCCAAAGAGCTGGAAGCAAGATGCTGTGGGGCCCAACTTGCCCTTTGGAAAGAAGCCTGCACGTTGTGCCTTTCAGCTCTAGGGCTAAGTAGCACACCCAGAGCAGAAGGCCTACTTCAGCCAGATCAGGCCTACAAAGAAACTGCGTTTCACAGTCCCTTGGAAGAGATGTTCCCGGTAGGCTGTAAGAGCACTGTGCAGAGCGAGTTGTTTCTTAGCTTCCCAAAGAGCTGGAAGCAAGATGCTGTGGGGCCCAACTCGCGCCTTGGAAAGAAGCCTGCACGTTGAGCCTTTCAGCTCTAGGGCAATGTAGCACACCCAGAGCAGAAGTCCTACTTCAGCCAAATCAGGCCTGCAAAGAAACTGCATTTCACAGGCCTTTGGAAGAGATGTTCCCACTAGGATTTAAGAGCACTGTGCAGAGCGAGGTGTTTCTTAGCTTCCCAAAGAGCTGGAAGCAAGATGCTGTGGGGCCCAACCCGCCCTTTGGAAAGAAGCCTACACGTTGTGCCTTTCAGCTCTAGGGCAGAGTAGCACACACTGAGCAGAAGTCCTACTTCAGCGAGATCATGCCTGCAAAGAAACTGCATTTCACAGGCCTTTGGAAGAGATGTTCCCGGTAGGCTGTAAGAGCACTGTGCATAGCGAGTTGTTTCTTAGCTTCCCAAAGAGCTGGAAGCAAGATGCTGTGGGGCCCAACTCGCCCTTTGGAAAGAAGCCTGCACGTTGTGCCTTTAAGCTCTAGGGCAAAGTAGCACACCCAGAGCAGAAGGCCTACTTCAGCCAGATCAGGCCTACAAAGAAACTGCGTTTCACAGTCCCTTGGAAGTGATGTTCCCGGTAGGCTGTAAGAGCACTGTGCAGAGCGAGTTGTTTCTTAGCTTCCCAAAGAGCTGGAAGCAAGATGCTGTGGGGCCCAACTCGCCCCTTGGAAGGAAGCCTGCACGTTGTTCCTTTCAGCTCTAGGGCAATGGAGCACACCCAGAGCAGAAGTCCTACTTCAGCCAAATCAGGCCTGCAAACAAACTGCATTTCACAGGCCTTTGGAAGAGATGTTCCCGGTAGGCTGTAAGAGCACTGTGCAGAGCGATTTGTTTCTTAGCTTCCCAAAGAGCTGGAAGCAAGATGCTGTGGGGCCCAACCCGCCCTTTCGAAAGAAGCCTGCACGTTGTGCCTTTCAGCTCTAGGGCAAAGTAGCACACCCAGAGCAGAAGTCCTACTTCAGCCACATCAGGCCTGCAAAAAAACTGTGTTTCACAGGCCTTTGGAAGAGATGTTCCCTGTAGGCTGTAAGAGCACTGTGCAGAGCGAGTTGTTTCTTAGCTTCCCAAAGAGCTGGAAGCAAGATGCTGTGGGGCCCAACTCGCCCTTTGGAAAGAAGCCTGCACGTTGTGCCTTTAAGCTCTAGGGCACAGTAGCACACCCAGAGCAGAAGTCCTACTTCAGCCAGATAAGCCCTGCAAAGAAACTGTGTTTCAGAGGCCTTTGGAAGAGATGTTCCCGGTAGGATGTAAGAGCACTGTGCAGAGCGAGTTGTTTCTTAGCTTCCCAAAGAGCTGGAAGCAAGATGCTGTGGGGCCCAACTCGCCCTTTGGAAAGAAGCCTGCACGTTGTGCCTTTCAGCTCTAGGGCAAAGTAGCACACCCAGAGCAGAAGTCCTACTTCAGCCAGATCTGGCCTGCAAAGAGACTGCGTTTCACAGTCCTTTGGAAGAGAAGTTCCCGGTAGGCTGTAAGAGCACTGTGCACAGCGAGTTGTTTCTTAGCTTCCCAAAGAGCTGGAAGAAAGATGCTGTGGGGCCCAACTCGCCCTTTGGAAAGAAGCCTGCACGTTGTGCCTTTCAGCTCTAGGGCAAATTAGCACACGCAGAGCAGAAGTCCTACTTCAGCCAGATCAGGCCTGCAAAGAAACTGCGTTTCATAGGCCTTTGGAAGAGATGTTCCCTGTACACTGAAAAAGCACTGTGCAGAGCGAGTTGTTTCTTAGCTTCCCAAAGAGCTGGAAGCAAGATGCTGTGGGGCCCAACGCGCCCCTTGGAAAGAAGCCTGCACATTGTGCCTTTCAGCTCTAGGGCAATGTAGCACACCCAGAGCAGAAGTCCTACTTCAGCCAGATCAGGCCTGCAAAGAAACTGCGTTTCACAGGCATTTGGAAGAGATGTTCCCGGTAGGCTGTAAGAGCACTGTGCAAAACGAGTTGTTTCTTAGCTTACCAAAGAGCTAGAAGCAAGATGCTGTGGGGCCCAACTCGCCCTTTGGAAAGATGCCTACACGTTGTGCCTTTCGCTCTAGGGCAATGTAGCACACCCAGAGCAGAAGTCCTACTTCAGCCAGATCAGGCCTGCAAAGACACTGCATTTCACAGGCCTTTGGAAGAGATGTTCCCACTAGGCTGTAAGAGCACTGTGCAGAGCGAGTTCTTTCTTAGGTTCCCAAAGAGCTGGAAGCAAGATGCTGTGGGGCCCAACTCGCCCTTTGGAAAGAAGCCTGCAACTTGTGCCTTTCAGCTCTAGGGCAAAATAGCACACCCAGAGCAGAAGTCCTACTTCAGCCAGATCAGGCCTGCAAAGACACTGCGTTTGAGAGGCCTTTGGAAGAGATGTTCCCGGTAGGCTGTAAGAGCACTGTGCAGAGCGAGTTGTTTCTTAGCTTCCCAAAGAGCTGGAAGCAAGATGCTGTGGGGCCCAACTCGCCCTTTGGAAAGAAGCCTGCACGTTGTGCCTTTCAGCTCTAGGGCAAAGTAGCACACCCAGAGCAGAAGTACTACTTCAGCCAGATCAGCCCTGCAAAGACAGTGCGTTTGAGAGGCCTTTGGAAGAGATGTTCCCGGTAGGCTGTAAGAGCACTGTGCAGAGCGAGTTGTTTCTTAGCTTCCCAAAGAGCTGGAAGCAAGATGCTGTGGGGCCCAACTCGCCCCTTGGAAGGAAGCCTGCACGTTGTTCTTTTCAGCTCTAGGGCAATGTAGCAAACCCAGAGCAGAAGTCCTACTTCAGCCAAATCAGGCCTGCAAACAAACTGCATTTCACAGGCCTTTGGAAGAGATGTTCCCGGTAGGATGTAAGAGCACTGTGCAGAGCGAGTTGTTTCTTAGCTTCCCAAAGAGCTGGACGCAAGATGCTGTGGGGCCCAACTCGCCCTTTGGAAAGAAGCCTGCACCTTGTGCCTTTCAGCTCTAGGGCAAAGTAGCACACCCAGAGCAGAAGTCCTACTTCAGCCAGAGCAGGCCTGCAAAGAAACAGCGTTTCACAGGCCTTTGGAAGAGATGTTCCCGGTAGGCTGTAAGAGCACTGTGCACAGCGAGTTGTTACTTAGCTTCCCAAGGAGCTGGAAGAAAGAAGCTGTGGGGCCCAACTCGCCCTTTGGAAAGAAGCCTGCACGTTGTGCCTTTCAGCTCTAGGGCAATGTAGCACACCCAGGGCAGAAGTCCTACTTCAGCCAGATCAGGCCTGCAAAGAAACTGCGTTTCACAGAACGTTGGAAGAGATGTTCCCTGTAGGCTGAAAGAGCACTGTGCAGAGCGAGTTGTTTCCTACCTTCCCAAAGAGCTGGAAGCAAGATGCTGTAGGGCCCAACTCGCCCTTTCGAAAGAAGCCTGCACGTTGTGCCTTTCAGCTCTAGGGCAATGTAGCACACTCAGAGCAGAAGTTGTACTTCAGCAAGATCAGGCCTGCAAAGAAACTGCGTTTCACAGGTCTCTGGAAGAGACCTTCCCGGTAGGCTGTAAGAGCACTGTGCAGAACGAGTTGTTTCTTAGCTTACCAAAGAGCTGGAAGCAAGATGCTGTGGGGCCCAACTCGCCCTTTGGAAAGAAGCCTACACGTTGTGCCTTTCGCTCTAGGGAAATGTAGCACACCCAGAGCAGAAGTCCTACTTCAGCCAGATCAGGCCTGCAAAGAAACTGCATTTCAGAGGCCTTTGGAAGAGATGTTCCCACTAGGCTGTAAGAGCACTGTGCAGAGCGAGTTCTTTCTTAGGTTCCCAAAGAGCTGGAAGCAAGATGCTGTGGGGCCCAACTCGCCCTTTGGAAAGAAGCCTGCACGTTGTGCCTTTCAGCTCTAGGGCAATGTAGCACACTCAGAGCAGAAGTTCTACTTCAGCCAGATCAGGCCTACAAAGAAACTGCGTTTCACAGTCCCTTGGAAGAGATGTTCCCGGTAGGCTGTAAGAGCACTGTGCAGAGCGAGTTGTTTCTTAGCTTCCCAAAGAGCTGGAAGCAAGATGCTGTGGGGCGCAACTCGCGCCTTGGAAAGAAGCCGGCACGTTGTGCCTTTCAGCTCTAGGGCAATGTAGCACACCCAGAGCAAAAGTCCTACTTCAGCCAAATCAGGCCTGCAAAGAAACTGCATTTCACAGGCCTTTGGAAGAGATGTTCCCACTAGGATTTAAGAGCACTGTGCAGAGCGAGTTCTTTCTTAGGTTCCCAAAGAGCTGGAAGCAAGATGCTGTGGGGCCCAACTCGCCCTTTGGAAAGAAGCCTGCACGTTGTGCCTTTCAGCTCTAGGGCAAAGTAGCACACCCAGAGCAGAAGTACTACTTCAGCCAGATCAGCCCTGCAAAGACAGTGCGTTTGAGAGGCCTTTGGAAGAGATGTTCCCGGTAGGCTGTAAGAGCACTGTGCAGAGCGAGTTGTTTCTTAGCTTCCCAAAGAGCTGGAAGCAAGATGCTGTGGGGCCCAACTCGCCCCTTGGAAGGAAGCCTGCACGTTGTTCTTTTCAGCTCTAGGGCAATGTAGCAAACCCAGAGCAGAAGTCCTACTTCAGCCAAATCAGGCCTGCAAACAAACTGCATTTCACAGGCCTTTGGAAGAGATGTTCCCGGTAGGATGTAAGAGCACTGTGCAGAGCGAGTTGTTTCTTAACTTCCCAAAGAGCTGGACGCAAGATGCTGTGGGGCCCAACTCGCCCTTTGGAAAGAAGCCTGCACCTTGTGCCTTTCAGCTCTAGGGAAAAGTAGCACACCCAGAGCAGAAGTCCTACTTCAGCCAGAGCAGGCCTGCAAAGAAACAGCGTTTCACAGGCCTTTGGAAGAGATGTTCCCGGTAGGCTGTAAGAGCACTGTGCACAGCGAGTTGTTACTTAGCTTCCCAAGGAGCTGGAAGCAAGAAGCTGTGGGGCCCAACTCGCCCTTTGGAAAGAAGCCTGCACGTTGTGCCTTTCAGCTCTAGGGCAATGTAGCACACCCAGGGCAGAAGTCCTACTTCAGCCAGATCAGGCCTGCAAAGAAACTGCGTTTCACAGAACGTTGGAAGAGATGTTCCCACTAGGATGAAAGAGCACTGTGCAGAGCGAGTTGTTTCTTAGCTTCCCAAAGAGCTGGAAGCAAGATGCTGTGGGGCCCAACGCGCCCCTTGGAAAGAAGCCTGCACGTTGTGCCTTTCAGCTCTAGGGCAATGTAGCACACCCAGGGCAGAAGTCCTACTTCAGCCAGATCAGGCCTGCAAAGAAACTGCGTTTCACAGGACTTTGGAAGAGATGTTCCCTGTAGGCTGAAAGAGCACTGTGCAGAGCGAGTTGTTTCCTACCTTCCCAAAGAGCTGGAAGCAAGATGCTGTAGGGCCCAACTCGCCCTTTGGAAAGAAGCCTGCACGTTGTGCCTTTCAGCTCTAGGGCAATGTAGCACACTCAGAGCAGAAGTTCTACTTCAGCAAGATCAGGCCTGCAAAGAAACTGCGTTTCACAGGTCTCTGGAAGAGAACTTCCCGGTAGGCTGTAAGAGCACTGTGCAGAACGAGTTGTTTCTTAGGTTCCCAAAGAGCTGGAAGCAAGATGCTGTGGGGCCCAACTCGCCCTTTGGAAAGAAGCCTACACGTTGTGCCTTTCGCTCTAGGGAAATGTAGCACACCCAGAGCAGAAGTCCTACTTCAGCCAGATCAGGCCTGCAAAGAAACTGCATTTCAGAGGCCTTTGGAAGAGATGTTCCCACTAGGCTGTAAGAGCACTGTGCAGAGCGAGTTCTTTCTTAGGTTCCCAAAGAGCTGGAAGCAAGATGCTGTGGGGCCCAACTCGCCCTTTGGAAAGAAGCCTGCACGTTGTGCCTTTCAGCTCTAGGGCAATGTAGCACACTCAGAGCAGAAGTTCTACTTCAGCCAGATCAGGCCTACAAAGAAACTGCGTTTCACAGTCCCTTGGAAGAGATGTTCCCGGTAGGCTGTAAGAGCACTGTGCAGAGCGAGTTGTTTCTTAGCTTCCCAAAGAGCTGGAAGCAAGATGCTGTGGGGCCCAACTCGCGACTTGGAAAGAAGCCTGCACGTTGTGCCTTTCAGCTCTAGGGCAATGTAGCACACCCAGAGCAAAAGTCCTACTTCAGCCAAATCAGGCCTGCAAAGAAACTGCATTTCACAGGCCTTTGGAAGAGATGTTCCCACTAGGATTTAAGAGCACTGTGCAGAGCGAGTTGTTTCTTAGCTTCCCAAAGAGCTGGAAGCAAGATGCTGTGGGGCCCAACCCGCCCTTTGGAAAGAAGCCTGCACGTTGTGCCTTTCAGCTCTAGGGCAGAGTAGCACACCCTGAGCAGAAGTCCTACTTCAGCCAGATCATGCCTGCAAAGAAACTGCATTTCACAGGCCTTTGGAAGAGATGTTCCCGGTAGGCTGTAAGAGCACTGTGCAGAGCGAGTTGTTTCTTAGCTTCCCAAAGAGCTGGAAGCAAGATGCTGTGTGGCCCAACTCGCCCTGTGGAAAGAAGCCTGCACGTTGTGCCTTTCAGCTCTAGGGCAAAGTAGCACACCCAGAGCAGAAGTCCTACTTCAGCCACATCAGGCCTGCAAAAAAACTGTGTTTCACAGGCCTTTGGAAGAGATGTTCCCTGTAGGCTGTAAGAGCACTGTGCAGAGCGAGTTGTTTCTTAGGTTCCCAAAGAGCTGGAAGCAAGATGCTGTGGGGCCCAACTCGCCCTTTGGAAAGAAGCCTGCACGTTGTGCCTTTAAGCTCTAGGGCAAAGTAGCACACCCAGAGCAGAAGTCCTACTTCAGCCAGATCAGCCCTGCAAAGAAACTGTGTTTCAGAGGCCTTTGGAAGAGATGTTCCCGGTAGGATGTAAGAGCACTGTGCAGAGCGAGTTGTTTCTTAGCTTCCCAAAGAGCTGGAAGCAAGATGCTGTGGGGCCCAACTCGCCCTTTGGAAAGAAGCCTGCACGTTGTGCCTTTCAGCTCTAGGGCAAAGTAGCACACCCAGAGCAGAAGTCCTACTTCAGCCAGATCAGGCCTGCAAAGAGACTGCGTTTCACAGTCATTTGGAAGAGAAGTTCCCGGTAGGCTGTAAGAGCACTGTGCACAGCGAGTTGTTTCTTAGCTTCCCAAACAGCTGGACGCAAGATGCTGTGGGGCCCAACTCGCCCTTTGGAAAGAAGCCTGCACGTTGTGCCTTTCAGCTCTAGGGCAAAGTAGCACACGCAGAGCAGAAGTCCTACTTCAGCCAGATCAGGCATGCAAAGAAACTGCGTTTCATAGGCCTTTGGAAGAGATGTTCCCTGTACGCTGAAAGAGCACTGTGCAGAGCGAGTTGTTTCTTAGCTTCCCAAAGAGCTGGAAGCAAGATGCTGTGGGGCCCAACGCGCCCCTTGGAAAGAAGCCTGTACATTGTGCCTTTCAGCTCTAGGGCAATGTAGCACACCCAGAGCAGAAGTCCTACTTCAGCCAGATCAGGCCTGCAAAGAAACTGCGTTTCACAGGCATTTGGAAGAGATGTTCCCGGTAGGCTGTAAGAGCACTGTGCAAAACGAGTTGTTTCTTAGCTTACCAAAGAGCTGGAAGCAAGATGCTGTGGGGCCCAACTCGCCCTTTGGAAAGAAGCCTACACGTTGCGCCTTTCGCTCTAGGGCAATGTAGCACACCCAGAGCAGAAGTCCTACTTCAGCCAGATCAGGCCTGCAAAGAAACTGCATTTCACAGGCCATTGTAAGAGATATTCCCACTAGGCTGTAAGAGCACTGTGCAGAGCGAGTTCTTTCTTAGGTTCCCAAAGAGCTGGAAGCAAGATGCTGTGGGGCCCAACTCGCCCTTTGGAAAGAAGCCTGCACGTTGTGCCTTTCAGCTCTAGGGCAAAGTAGCACACCCAGAGCAGAAGTCCTACTTCATCCAGATCAGGCCTGCAAAGAAACTGCGTTTCACAGGCCTTTGGAAGAGATGTTCCCGGTAGGCTGTAAGAGCACTGTGCAGAGTGAGTTGTTTCTTAGCTTCCCAAAGAGCTGGAAGCAAGATGCTGTGGGGCCCAACTCGCCCTTTGGAAAGAAGCCTGCACGTTGTGCCTTTCAGCTCTAGGGCAAAATAGCACACCCAGAGCAGAAGTCCTACTTCAGCCAGATCAGGCCTGCAAAGACACTACGTTTGAGAGGCCTTTGGAAGAGATGTTCCCGGTAGGCTGTAAGAGCACTGTGCAGAGCGAGTTGTTTCTTAGCTTCCCAAAGAGCTGGAAGCAAGATGCTGTGGGGCCCAACTCGCCCTTTGGAAAGAAGCCTGCACGTTGTGCCTTTCAGCTCTAGGGCAAAGTAGCACACCCAGAGCAGAAGTACTACTTCAGCCAGATCAGCCCTGCAAAGACAGTGCGTTTGAGAGGCCTTTGGAAGAGATGCTCCCGGTAGGCTGTAAGAGCACTGTGCAGAGCGAGTTGTTTCTTAGCTTCCCAAAGAGCTGGAAGCAAGATGCTGTGGGGCCCAACTCGCCCCTTGGAAGGAAGCCTGCACGTTGTTCTTTTCAGCTCTAGGGCAATGTAGCAAACCCAGAGCAGAAGTCCTACTTCAGCCAAATCAGGCCTGCAAACAAACTGCATTTCACAGGCCTTTGGAAGAGATGCTCCCGGTAAGCTGTAAGAGCACTCTGCAGAGCGAGTTGTTTCTTAGCTTCCCTAAGAGCTGGACGCAAGATGCTGTGGGGCCCAACTCGCCCTTTGGAAAGAAGCCTGCACGTTGTGCCTTTCAGCTCTAGGGCTAAGTAGCACACCCAGAGCAGAAGTCCTACTTCAGCCAGATCAGGCCTGCAAAGAAACTGCGTTTCACAGACCTTTGGAAGAGATTTTCCCGGTAGGCTGTAAGAGCACTGTGCAGAGCGAGTTGTTTCTTAGCTTCCCAAAGAGCTGGAAGCAAGATGCTGTGGGGCCCAACTCGCCCTTTGGAAAGAAGCCTGCACGTTGTGCCTTTCAGCTCTAGGGCAATGTAGCACACCCAGAGCAGAAGTCCTCCTTCAGCCAGATAAGGCCTGCAAAGAAACTGCGTTTCACAGGCCTTTGGAAGACATGTTCCCGGTAGGCTGTAAGAGCACTGTGCAGAGCGAGTTCTTTCTTAGCTTCCCAAAGAGCTGGAAGCAAGATGCTGTGGGGCCCAACTCGCCCTTTGGAAAGAAGCCTGCACGTTGTGCCTTTCAGCTCTAGGGCAAAGTAACACACGCAGAGCAGAAGTCCTACTTCAGCCAGATCAGGCCTGCAAAGAAACTGCGTTTCATAGGCCTTTGGAAGAGATGTTCCCTGTACGCTGAAAGAGCACTGTGCAGAGCGAGTTGTTTCTTAGCTTCCCAAAGAGCTGGAAGCAAGATGCTGTGGGGCCCACCGCGCCCCTTGGAAAGAAGCCTGCACGTTGTGCCTTTCAGCTCTAGGGCAATGTAGCACACCCAGGGCAGAAGTCCTACTTCAGCCAGATCAGGCCTGCAAAGAAACTGCGTTTCACAGTCCTTTGGAAGAGATGTTCCCGGTAGGCTGTAAGAGCACTTTGCAGAGCGAGTTGTTTCTTAGCTTCCCAAAGAGCTCGAAGCAAGATGCTGTGGGGCCCAACTCGCCCTTTGGAAAGAAGCCTGCACGTTGTGCCTTTCAGCTCTAGGGCAAAGTATCAAGCCCAGACCAGAAGTCCTACTTCAGCCAGATCAGGCCTGCAAAGAAACTGCGTTTCACAGGCCTTTGGAAGAGATGTTCCCGGTAGGCTGCAAGAGCACTGTGCAGAGCGAGTTGTTTCAAAGCTTCCCAAAGAGCTGGAAGCAAGATGCTGTGGGGCCCAACTCGCCCTTTGGAAAGAAGCCTGCACCTTGTGCCTTTCAGCTCTAGGGCAGTGGAGCACACCCAGAGCAGAAGTCCTACTTCAGCCAGATCAGGCCTGCAAAGACACTGCGTTTCACAGTCCTTTGGAAGAGATGTTCCCGGTAGGCTGTAAGAGCACTGTGCAGAGCGAGTTGTTTCTTAGCTTCCCAAAGAGCTGGAAGCAAGATGCTGTGGGGCCCAACTCGCCCTTTCAAAGAAGCCTGCACGTTGTGCCTTTCAGCTCTAGGGCAAAGTAGCACACCCAGAGCAGAAGTACTACTTCAGCCAGATCAGCCCTGCAAAGACAGTGCGTTTGAGAGGCCTTTGGAAGAGATGTTCCCGGTAGGCTGTAAGAGCACTGTGCAGAGCGAGTTGTTTCTTAGCTTCCCAAAGAGCTGGAAGCAAGATGCTGTGGGGCCCAACTCGCCCCTTGGAAGGAAGCCTGCACGTTGTTCTTTTCAGCTCTAGGGCAATGTAGCAAACCCAGAGCAGAAGTCCTACTTCAGCCAAATCAGGCCTGCAAACAAACTGCATTTCACAGGCCTTTGGAAGAGATGTTCCCGGTAAGCTGTAAGAGCACTCTGCAGAGCGAGTTGTTTCTTAGCTTCCCTAAGAGCTGGACGCAAGATGCTGTGGGGCCCAACTCGCCCTTTGGAAAGAAGCCTGCACGTTGTGCCTTTCAGCTCTAGGGCTAAGTAGCACACCCAGAGCAGAAGTCCTACTTCAGCCAGATCAGGCCTGCAAAGAAACTTCATTTCACAAGCCTTTGGAAGAGATGTTCCCTGTAGGATGAAAGAGCACTGTGCAGAGCGAGTTGTTTCTTAGCTTCCCAAAGAGCTGGAAGCAAGATGCTGTGGGGCCCAACGCGCCCCTTGGAAAGAAGCCTGCACGTTGTGCCTTTCAGCTCTAGGGCAATGTAGCACACCCAGGGCAGAAGTCCTACTTCAGCCAGATCAGGCCTGCAAAGAAACTGCGTTTCACAGACCTTTGGAAGAGATGTTCCCGGTAGGCTGTAAGAGCACTGTGCAGAGCGAGTTGTTTCTTAGCTTCCCAAAGAGCTCGAACCAAGATGCTGTGGGGCCCAACTCGCACTTTGGAAAGAAGCCAGCACGTTGTGCCTTTCAGCTCTAGGGCAAAGTAGCACACCCAGAGCAGAAGGCCTACTTCAGCCAGATCAGGCCTACAAAGAAACTGCGTTTCACAGTCCCTTGGAAGATATGTTCCCGGTAGGCTGTAAGAGCACTGTGCAGAGCGAGTTTTTTCTTAGCTTCCCAAAGAGCTGGAAGCAAGATGCTGTGGGGCCCAACTCGCCCCTTGGAAGGAAGCCTGCACGTTGTTCCTTTCAGCTCTAGGGCAATGTAGCACACCCAGAGCAGAAGTCCTACTTCAGCCAAATCAGGCCTGCAAACAAACTGCATTTCACAGGCCTTTGGAAGAGATGTTCCCACTAGGATGTAAGAGCACTGTGCAGAGCGAGTTGTTTCTTAGCTTCCCAAAGAGCTGGAAGCAAGATGCTGTGGGGCCCAACTCGCCCTTTGGAAAGAAGCCTGCACGTTGTGCCTTTCAGCTCTAGGGCAATGTAGCACACCCAGAGCAGAAGTCCTCCTTCAGCCAGATAAGGCCTGCAAAGAAACTGCGTTTCACAGGCCTTTGGAAGACATGTTCCCGGTAGGCTGTAAGAGCACTGTGCAGAGCGAGTTCTTTCTTAGCTTCCCAAAGAGCTGGAAGCAAGATGCTGTGGGGCCCAACTCGCCCTTTGGAAAGAAGCCTGCACGTTGTGCCTTTCAGCTCTAGGGCAAAGTAGCACACGCAGAGCAGAAGTCCTACTTCAGCCAGATCAGGCCTGCAAAGAAACTGCGTTTCATAGGCCTTTGGAAGAGATGTTCCCTGTACGCTGAAAGAGCACTGTGCAGAGCGAGTTGTTTCTTAGCTTCCCAAAGAGCTGGAAGCAAGATGCTGTGGGGCCCACCGCGCCCCTTGGAAAGAAGCCTGCACGTTGTGCCTTTCAGCTCTAGGGCAATGTAGCACACCCAGGGCAGAAGTCCTACTTCAGCCAGATCAGGCCTGCAAAGAAACTGCGTTTCACAGTCCTTTGGAAGAGATGTTCCCGGTAGGCTGTAAGAGCACTTTGCAGAGCGAGTTGTTTCTTAGCTTCCCAAAGAGCTCGAAGCAAGATGCTGTGGGGCCCAACTCGCCCTTTGGAAAGAAGCCTGCACGTTGTGCCTTTCAGCTCTAGGGCAAAGTAGCAAGCCCAGAGCAGAAGTCCTACGTCAGCCAGATCAGGCCTGCAAAGAAACTGCGTTTCACAGGCCTTTGGAAGAGATGTTCCCGGTAGGCTGCAAGAGCACTGTGCAGAGCGAGTTGTTTCTTAGCTTCCCAAAGAGCTGGAAGCAAGATGCTGTGGGGCCCAACTCGCCCTTTGGAAAGAAGCCTGCACGTTGTGCCTTTCAGCTCTAGGGCAAAGTAGCACACCCAGAGCAGAAGTACTACTTCAGCCAGATCAGCCCTGCAAAGACAGTGCGTTTGAGAGGCCTTTGGAAGAGATGTTCCCGGTAGGCTGTAAGAGCACTGTGCAGAGCGAGTTGTTTCTTAGCTTCCCAAAGAGCTGGAAGCAAGATGCTGTGGGGCCCAACTCGCCCTTTGGAAAGAAGCCTGCACGTTGTGCCTTTCAGCTCTAGGGCAAAGTAGCACACCCAGAGCAGAAGTCCTACTTCAGCCAGATCAGCCCTGCAAAGAAACTGTGTTTCAGAGGCCTTTGGAAGAGATGTTCCCGGTAGGATGTAAGAGCACTGTGCACAGCGAGTTGTTTCTTAGCTTCCCAAAGAGCTGGAAGCAAGATGCTGTGGGGCCCAACTCGCCCTTTGGAAAGAAGCCTGCACGTTGTGCCTTTCAGCTCTAGGGCAAAGTAGCACACCCAGAGCAGAAGTCCTACTTCAGCCAGATCAGGCCTGCAAAGAGACTGCGTTTCACAGTCCTTTGGAAGAGAAGTTCCCGGTAGGCTGTAAGAGCACTGTGCACAGCGAGTTGTTTCTTACCTTCCCAAAGAGCTGGAAGAAAGATGCTGTGGGGCCCAGCTCGCCCTTTGGAAAGAAGCCTGCACGTTGTGCCTTTCAGCTCTAGGGCAAAGTAGCACACGCAGAGCAGAAGTCCTACTTCAGCCAAATCAGGCCTGCAAAGAAACTGCGTTTCATAGGCCTTTGGAAGAGATGTTCCCTGTACGCTGAAAGAGCACTGTGCAGAGCGAGTTGTTTCTTAGCTTCCCAAAGAGCTGGAAGCAAGATGCTGTGGGGCCCAACGCGCCCCTTGGAAAGCAGCCTGTACATTGTGCCTTTCAGCTCTAGGGCAATGTAGCACACCCAGAGCAGAAGTCCTACTTCAGCCAGATCAGGCCTGCAAAGAAACTGCGTTTCACAGGCATTCGGAAGAGATGTTCCCGGTAGGCTGTAAGAGCACTGTGCAAAACGAGTTGTTTCTTAGCTTACCAAAGAGCTGGAAGCAAGATGCTGTGGGGCCCAACTCGCCCTTTGGAAAGAAGCCTGCACGTTGTGCCTTTCGCTCTAGGGCAATGTAGCACACCCAGAGCAGAAGTCCTACTTCAGCCAGATCAGGCCTGCAAAGAAACTGCATTTCACAGGCCTTTGGAAGAGATGTTCCCACTAGGCTGTAAGAGCACTGTGCAGAGCGAGTTCTTTCTTAGGTTCCCAAAGAGCTGGAAGCAAGATGCTGTGGGGCCCAACTCGCCCTTTGGAAAGAAGCCTGCACGTTGTGCCTTTCAGCTCTAGGGCAAAGTAGCACACCCAGAGCAGAAGTCCTACTTCAGCCAGATCAGGCCTGCAAAGAAACTGCGTTTTACAGGCCTTTGGAAGAGATGTTCCCGGTAGGCTGTAAGAGCACTGTGCAGAGCGAGTTGTTTCTTAGCTTCCCAAAGAGCTGGAAGCAAGATGCTGTGGGGCCCAACTCGCCCCTTGGAAGGAAGCCTGCACGTTGTTCTTTTCAGCTCTAGGGCAATGTAGCAAACCCAGAGCAGAAGTCCTACTTCAGCCAAATCAGGCCTGCAAACAAACTGCATTTCACAGGCCTTTGGAAGAGATGTTCCCGGTAAGCTGTAAGAGCACTCTGCAGAGCGAGTTGTTTCTTAGCTTCCCTAAGAGCTGGACGCAAGATGCTGTGGGGCCCAACTCGCCCTTTGGAAAGAAGCCTGCACGTTGTGCCTTTCAGCTCTAGGGCTAAGTAGCACACCCAGAGCAGAAGTCCTACTTCAGCCAGATCAGGCCTGCAAAGAAACTTCATTTCACAAGCCTTTGGAAGAGATGTTCCCTGTAGGATGAAAGAGCACTGTGCAGAGCGAGTTGTTTCTTAGCTTCCCAAAGAGCTGGAAGCAAGATGCTGTGGGGCCCAACGCGCCCCTTGGAAAGAAGCCTGCACGTTGTGCCTTTCAGCTCTAGGGCAATGTAGCACACCCAGGGCAAAAGACCTACTTCAGCCAGATCAGGCCTGCAAAGAAACTGCGTTTCACAGACCTTTGGAAGAGATGTTCCCGGTAGGCTGTAAGAGCACTGTGCAGAGCGAGTTGTTTCTTAGCTTCCCAAAGAGCTCGAACCAAGATGCTGTGGGGCCCAACTCGCACTTTGGAAAGAAGCCAGCACGTTGTGCCTTTCAGCTCTAGGGCAAAGTAGCACACCCAGAGCAGAAGGCCTACTTCAGCCAGATCAGGCCTACAAAGAAACTGCGTTTCACAGTCCCTTGGAAGATATGCACCCGGTAGGCTGTAAGAGCACTGTACAGAGCGAGTTTATTCTTAGCTTCCCAAAGAGCTGGAAGCAAGATGCTGTGGGGCCCAACTCGCCCCTTGGAAGGAAGCCTGCACGTTGTTCCTTTCAGCTCTAGGGCAATGTAGCACACCCAGAGCAGAAGTCCTACTTCAGCCAAATCAGGCCTGCAAACAAACTGCATTTCACAGGCCTTTGGAAGAGATGTTCCCACTAGGATGTAAGAGCACTGTGCAGAGCGAGTTGTTTCTTAGCTTCCCAAAGAGCTGGAAGCAAGATGCTGTGGGGCCCAACTCGCCCTTTGGAAAGAAGCCTGCACGTTGTGCCTTTCAGCTCTAGGGCAATGTAGCACACCCAGAGCAGAAGTCCTCCTTCAGCCAGATAAGGCCTGCAAAGAAACTGCGTTTCACAGGCCTTTGGAAGACATGTTCCCGGTAGGCTGTAAGAGCACTGTGCAGAGCGAGTTCTTTCTTAGCTTCCCAAAGAGCTGGAAGCAAGATACTGTGGGGCCCAACTCGCCCTTTGGAAAGAAGCCTGCACGTTGTGCCTTTCAGCTCTAGGGCAAAGTAGCACACGCAGAGCAGAAGTCCTACTTCAGCCAGATCAGGCCTGCAAAGAAACTGCGTTTCATAGGCCTTTGGAAGAGATGTTCCCTGTACGCTGAAAGAGCACTGTGCAGAGCGAGTTGTTTCTTAGCTTCCCAAAGAGCTGGAAGCAAGATGCTGTGGGGCCCACCGCGCCCCTTGGAAAGAAGCCGGCACGTTGTGCCTTTCAGCTCTAGGGCAATGTAGCACACCCAGGGCAGAAGTCCTACTTCAGCCAGATCAGCCCTGCAAAGACAGTGCGTTTGAGAGGCCTTTGGAAGAGATGTTCCCGGTAGGCTGTAAGAGCACTGTGCAGAGCGAGTTGTTTCTTAGCTTCCCTAAGAGCTGGAAGCAAGATGCTGTGGGGCCCAACTCGCCCTGTGGAAAGAAGCCTGCACGTTGTGCCTTTCAGCTCTAGGGCAAAGTAGCACACCCAGAGCAGAAGTCCTACTTCAGCCAGATCAGCCCTGCAAAGAAACTTCATTTCACAAGCCTTTGGAAGAGATGTTCCCTGTAGGATGAAAGAGCACTGTGCAGAGCGAGTTGTTTCTTAGCTTCCCAAAGAGCTGGAAGCAAGATGCTGTGGGGCCCAACGCGCCCCTTGGAAAGAAGCCTGCACGTTGTGCCTTTCAGCTCTAGGGCAAAGTAGCACACCTAGGGCAGAAGTCCTACTTCAGCCAGATCAGGCCTGCAAAGAAACTGCGTTTCACAGACCTTTGGAAGAGATGTTCCCGGTAGGCTGTAAGAGCACTGTGCAGAGCGAGTTGTTTCTTAGCTTCCCAAAGAGCTCGAACCAAGATGCTGTGGGGCCCAACTCGCACTTTGGAAAGAAGCCAGCACGTTGTGCCTTTCAGCTCTAGGGCAAAGTAGCACACCCAGAGCAGAAGGCCTACTTCAGCCAGATCAGGCCTACAAAGAAACTGCGTTTCACAGTCCCTTGGAAGATATGTTCCCGGTAGGCTGTAAGAGCACTGTGCAGAGCGAGTTTTTTCTTAGCTTCCCAAAGAGCTGGAAGCAAGATGCTGTGGGGCCCAACTCGCCCCTTGGAAGGAAGCCTGCACGTTGATCCTTTCAGCTCTAGGGCAATGTAGCACACCCAGAGCAGAAGTCCTACTTCAGCCAGATAAGGCCTGCAAACAAACTGCATTTCACAGGCCTTTGGAAGAGATGTTCCCACTAAGATGTAAGAGCACTGTGCAGAGCGAGTTGTTTCTTAGCTTCCCAAAGAGCTGGAAGCAAGATGCTGTGGGGCCCAACTCGCCCTTTGGAAAGAAGCCTGCACGTTGTTCCTTTCAGCTCTAGGGCAATGTAGCACACCCAGAGCAGAAGTCCTCCTTCAGCCAGATAAGGCCTGCAAAGAAACTGCGTTTCACAGGCCTTTGGAAGACATGTTCCCGGTAGGCTGTAAGAGCACTGTGCAGAGCGAGTTCTTTCTTAGGTTCCCAAAGAGCTGGAAGCAAGATGCAGTGGGGCCCAACTCGCCCTTTGGAAAGAAGCCTGCACGTTGTGCCTTTCAGCTCTAGGGCAAAGTAGGACACCCAGAGCAGAAGTCCTACTTCAGCCAGATCAGGCCTGCAAAGAAACTGCGTTTCACAGGCCTTTGGAAGAGATGTTCCCGGTAGGCTGTAAGAGCACTGTGCAGAGCGAGTTGTTTCTTAGCTTCCCAAAGAGCTGGAAGCAAGATGCTGTGGGGCCCAACTCGCCCTTTGGAAAGAAGCCTGCACGTTGTGCCTTTCAGCTCTAGGGCTAAGTAGCACACCCAGAGCAGAAGGCCTACTTCAGCCAGATCAGGCATACAAAGAAACTGCGTTTCACAGTCCCTTGGAAGAGATGTTCCCGGTAGGCTGTAAGAGCACTGTGCAGAGCGAGTTGTTTCTTAGCTTCCCAAAGAGCTGGAAGCAAGATGCTGTGTGGCCCAACTCGCCCTGTGGAAAGAAGCCTGCACGTTGTGCCTTTCAGCTCTAGGGCAAAGTAGCACACCCAGAGCAGAAGTCCTACTTCAGCCACATCAGGCCTGCAAAAAAACTGTGTTTCACAGGCCTTTGGAAGAGATGTTCCCTGTAGGCTGTAAGAGCACTGTGCAGAGCGAGTTGTTTCTTAGGTTCCCAAAGAGCTGGAAGCAAGATGCTGTGGGGCCCAACTCGCCCTTTGGAAAGAAGCCTGCACGTTGTGCCTTTAAGCTCTAGGGCAAAGTAGCACACCCAGAGCAGAAGTCCTACTTCAGCCAGATCAGCCCTGCAAAGAAACTGTGTTTCAGAGGCCTTTGGAAGAGATGTTCCCGGTAGGCTGTAAGAGCACTGTGCAGAGCGAGTTGTTTCTTAGCTTCCCAAAGAGCTGGAAGCAAGATGCTGTGGGGCCCAACTCGCCCTTTGGAAAGAAGCCTGCACGTTGTGCCTTTCAGCTCTAGGGCAATGTAGCACACCCAGGGCAGAAGTCCTACTTCAGCCAGATCAGCCCTGCAAAGAAACTGCGTTTCAGAGGACTTTGGAAGAGATGTTCCCGGTAAGCTGTAAGAGCACTGTGCAGAGCGAGTTGTTTCTTAGCTTCCCAAAGAGCTGGACGCAAGATGCTGTGGGGCCCAACTTGCCCTTTGGAAAGAAGCCTGCACGTTGTGCCTTTCAGCTCTAGGGCAATGTAGCACACGCAGAGCAGAAGTCCTACTTCAGCCAGATCAGGCCTGCAAAGAAACTTCATTTCACAAGCCTTTGGAAGAGATGTTCCCTGTAGGACGAAAGAGCACTGTGCAGAGCGAGTTGTTTCTTAGCTTCCCAAAGAGCTGGAAGCAAGATGCTGTGGGGCCCAACTCGCGCCTTGGAAAGAAGCCTGCACGTTGTGCCTTTCAGCTCTAGGGCAATGTAGCACACCCAGAGCAGAAGTCCTACTTCAGCCAAATCAGGCCTGCAAAGAAACTGCATTTCACAGGCCTTTGGAAGAGATGTTCCCACTAGGATTTAAGAGCACTGTGCAGAGCGAGTTGTTTCTTAGCTTCCCAAAGAGCTGGAAGCACGATGCTGTGGGGCCCAACCCGCCCTTTGGAAAGAAGCCTGCACGTTGTGCCTTTCAGCTCTAGGGCAGAGTAGCACACCCTGAGCAGAAGTCCTACTTCAGCCAGATCATGCCTGCAAAGAAACTGCATTTCACAGGCCTTTGGAAGAGATGTTCCCGGTAGGCTGTAAGAGCACTGTGCATAGCGAGTTGTTTCTTAGCTTCCCAAAGAGCTGGAAGCAAGATGCTGTGTGGCCCAACTCGCCCTTTGGAAAGAAGCCTGCACGTTGTGCCTTTCAGCTCTAGGGCAAAGTAGCACACCCAGAGCAGAAGTCCTACTTCAGCCACATCAGGCCTGCAAAAGAACTGTGTTTCACAGGCCTTTGGAAGAGATGTTCCCTGTAGGCTGTAAGAGCACTGTGCAGAGCGAGTTGTTTCTTAGGTTCCCAAAGAGCTGGAAGCAAGATGCTGTGGGGCCCAACTCGCCCTTTGGAAAGAAGCCTGCACGTTGTGCCTTTAAGCTCTAGGGCAAACTAGCAAGCCCAGAGCAGAAGTCCTACTTCAGCCAGATCAGCCCTGCAAAGAAACTGTGTTTCAGAGGCCTTTGGAAGAGATGTTCCCGGTAGGCTGTAAGAGCACTGTGCAGAGCGAGTTGTTTCTTAGCTTCCCAAAGAGCTCGAACCAAGATGCTGTGGGGCCCAACTCGCCCTTTGGAAAGAAGCCTGCATGTTGTGCCTTTCAGCTCTAGGGCAAAGTAGCACACCCAGAGCAGAAGTCCTACTTCAGCAAGATCAGGCCTGCAAAGAGACTGCGTTTCACAGTCCTTTGGAAGAGAAGTTCCCGGTAGGCTGTAAGAGCACTGTGCACAGCGAGTTGTTTCTTAGCTTCCCAAGGAGCTGGAAGAAAGATGCTGTGGGGCCCAACTCGCCCTTTGGAAAGAAGCCTGCACGTTGTGCCTTTCAGCTCTAGGGCAAAGTAGCACACCCAGAGCAGAAGTCCTACTTCAGCCAGATCAGCCCTGCAAAGAAACTGCGTTTCACAGTCCCTTGGAAGATATATTCCCGGTAGGCTGTAAGAGCACTGTGCAGAGCGAGTTTTTTCTTAGCTTCCCAAAGAGCTGGAAGCAAGATGCTGTGGGGCCCAACTCGCCCCTTGGAAGGAAGCCTGCACGTTGTTCCTTTCAGCTCTAGGGCAATGTAGCACACCCAGAGCAGAAGTCCTACTTCAGCCAAATCAGGCCTGCAAACAAACTGCATTTCACAGGTCTTTGGAAGAGATGTTCCCACTAGGATGTAAGAGCACTGTGCAGAGCGAGTTGTTTCTTAGCTTCCCAAAGAGCTGGAAGCAAGATGCTGTGGGGCCCAACTCGCCCTTTGGAAAGAAGCCTGCACGTTGTGCCTTTCAGCTATAGGGCAATGTAGCACACCCAGAGCAGAAGTCCTCCTTCAGCCAGATAAGGCCTGCAAAGAAACTACGTTTCACAGGCCTTTGGAAGACATGTTCCCGGTAGGCTGTAAGAGCACTGTGCAGAGCGAGTTGTTTCTTAGCTTCCCAAAGAGCTGGAAGCAAGATGCTGTGGGGCCCAACTCGCCCTTTGGAAAGAAGCCTGCACGTTGTGCCTTTCAGCTCTAGGGCAAAGTAGCACATGCAGAGCAGAAGTCCTACTTCAGCCAGATCAGGCCTGCAAAGAAACTGCGTTTCACAGGCATTTGGAAGAGATGTTCCCGGTAGGCTGTAAGAGCACTGTGCAAAACGAGTTGTTTCTTAGCTTACCAAAGAGCTAGAAGCAAGATGCTGTGGGGCCCAACTCGCCCTTTGGAAAGATGCCTACACGTTGTGCCTTTCGCTCTAGGGCAATGTAGCACACCCAGAGCAGAAGTCCTCCTTCAGCCAGATCAGGCCTGGAAAGAAACTGCATTTCACAGGCCTTTGGAAGAGATGTTCCCACTAGGCTGTAAGAGCACTGTGCAGAGCGAGTTCTTTCTTAGGTTCCCAAAGAGCTGGAAGCAAGATGCTGTGGGGCCCAACTCGCCCTTTGGAAAGAAGCCTGCACGTTGTGCCTTTCAGCTCTAGGGCAAAGTAGCACACCCAGAGCAGAAGTCCTACTTCAGCCAGATCACGCCTGCAAAGAAACTGCGTTTCACAGGCCTTTGGAAGAGATGTTCCCGGTAGGCTGTAAGAGCACTGTGCAGAGTGAGTTGTTTCTTAGCTTCCCAAAGAGCTGGAAGCAAGATGCTGTGGGGCCCAACTCGCCCTTTGGAAAGAAGCCTGCACGTTGTGCCTTTCAGCTCTAGGGCAAAATAGCACACCCAGAGCAGAAGTCCTACTTCAGCCAGATCAGGCCTGCAAAGACACTGCGTTTGAGAGGCCTTTGGAAGAGATGTTCCCGGTAGGCTGTAAGAGCACTGTGCAGAGCGAGTTGTTTCTTAGCTTCCCAAAGAGCTGGAAGCAAAATGCTGTGGGGCCCAACTCGCCCTTTGGAAAGAAGCCTGCACGTTGTGCCTTTCAGCTCTAGTGCAAAGTAGCACACCCAGAGCAGAAGTACTACTTCAGCCAGATCAGCCCTGCAAAGACAGTGCGTTTGAGAGGCCTTTGGAAGAGATGTTCCCGGTAGGCTGTAAGAGCACTGTGCAGAGCGAGTTGTTTCTTAGCTTCCCAAAGAGCTGGAAGCAAGATGCTGTGGGGCCCAACTCGCCCCTTGGAAGGAAGCCTGCACGTTGTTCTTTTCAGCTCTAGGGCAATGTAGCAAACCCAGAGCAGAAGTCCTACTTCAGCCAAATCAGGCCTGCAAACAAACTGCATTTCACAGGCCTTTGGAAGAGATGTTCCCGGTAGGATGTAAGAGCACTGTGCAGAGCGAGTTGTTTCTTAGCTTCCCAAAGAGCTGGACGCAAGATGCTGTGGGGCCCAACTCGCCCTTTGGAAAGAAGCCTGCACCTTGTGCCTTTCAGCTCTAGGGCAAAGTAGCACACCCAGAGCAGAAGTCCTACTTCAGCCAGAGCAGGCCTGCAAAGAAACAGCGTTTCACAGGCCTTTGGAAGAGATGTTCCCGGTAGGCTGTAAGAGCACTGTGCACAGCGAGTTGTTACTTAGCTTCCCAAGGAGCTGGAAGAAAGAAGCTGTGGGGCCCAACTCGCCCTTTGGAAAGAAGCCTGCACGTTGTGCCTTTCAGCTCTAGGGCAATGTAGCACACCCAGGGCAGAAGTCCTACTTCAGCCAGATCAGGCCTGCAAAGAAACTGCGTTTCACAGAACGTTGGAAGAGATGTTCCCGGTAGGATGAAAGAGCACTGTGCAGAGCGAGTTGTTTCTTAGCTTCCCAAAGAGCTGGAAGCAAGATGCTGTGGGGCCCAACGCGCCCCTTGGAAAGAAGCCTGCACGTTGTGCCTTTCAGCTCTAGGGCAATGTAGCACACCCAGGGCAGAAGTCCTACTTCAGCCAGATCAGGCCTGCAAAGAAACTGCGTTTCACAGGACTTTGGAAGAGATGTTCCCTGTAGGCTGAAAGAGCACTGTGCAGAGCGAGTTGTTTCCTACCTTCCCAAAGAGCTGGAAGCAAGATGCTGTGGGGCCCAACTCGCCCTTTGGAAAGAAGCCTGCACGTTGTGCCTTTCAGCTCTAGGGCAATGTAGCACACTCAGAGCAGAAGTTCTACTTCAGCCAGATCAGGCCTGCAAAGAAACTGCGTTTCACATGTCTCTGGAAGAGACCTTCCCGGTAGGATGTAAGAGCACTGTGCAGAACGAGTTGTTTCTTAGCTTACCAAAGAGCTGGAAGCAAGATGCTGTGGGGCCCAACTCGCCCTTTGGAAAGAAGCCTACACGTTGTGCCTTTCGCTCTAGGGAAATGTAGCACACCCAGAGCAGAAGTCCTACTTCAGCCAGATCAGGCCTGCAAAGAAACTGCATTTCAGAGGCCTTTGGAAGAGATGTTCCCACTAGGCTGTAAGAGCACTGTGCAGAGCGAGTTCTTTCTTAGGTTCCCAAAGAGCTGGAAGCAAGATGCTGTGGGGCCCAACTCGCCCTTTGGAAAGAAGCCTGCACGTTGTGCCTTTCAGCTCTAGGGCAATGTAGCACACTCAGAGCAGAAGTTCTACTTCAGCCAGATCAGGCCTACAAAGAAACTGCGTTTCACAGTCCCTTGGAAGAGATGTTCCCGGTAGGCTGTAAGAGCACTGTGCAGAGCGAGCTGTTTCTTAGCTTCCCAAAGAGCTGGAAGCAAGATGCTGTGGGGCCCAACTCGCGCCTTGGAAAGAAGCCTGCACGTTGTGCCTTTCAGATCTAGGGCAATGTAGCACACCCAGAGCAAAAGTCCTACTTCAGCCAAATCAGGCCTGCAAAGAAACTGCATTTCACAGGCCTTTGGAAGAGATGTTCCCACTAGGATTTAAGAGCACTGTGCAGAGCGAGTTGTTTCTTAGCTTCCCAAAGAGCTGGAAGCAAGATGCTGTGGGGCCCAACCCGCCCTTTGGAAAGAAGCCTGCACGTTGTGCCTTTCAGCTCTAGGGCAGAGTAGCACACCCTGAGCAGAAGTCCTACTTCAGCCAGATCATGCCTGCAAAGAAACTGCATTTCACAGGCCTTTGGAAGAGATGTTCCCGGTAGGCTGTAAGAGCACTGTGCAGAGCGAGTTGTTTCTTAGCTTCCCAAAGAGCTGGAAGCAAGATGCTGTGGGGCCCAACTCGCCCTTTGGAAAGAAGCCTGCACGTTGTGCCTTTCAGCTCTAGGGCAAAGTAGCACACCCAGAGCAGAAGTCCTACTTCAGCCACATCAGGCCTGCAAAAAAACTGTGTTTCACAGGCCTTTGGAAGAGATGTTCCCTGTAGGCTGTAAAGCACTGTGCAGAGCGAGTTGTTTCTTAGGTTCCCAAAGAGCTGGAAGCAAGATGCTGTGGGGCCCAACTCGCCCTTTGGAAAGAAGCCTGCACGTTGTGCCTTTAAGCTCTAGGGCAAAGTAGCACACCCAGAGCAGAAGTCCTACTTCAGCCAGATCAGCCCTGCAAAGAAACTGTGTTTCAGAGGCCTTTGGAAGAGATGTTCCCGGTAGGATGTAAGAGCACTGTGCAGAGCGAGTTGTTTCTTAGCTTCCCAAAGAGCTGGAAGCAAGATGTTGTGGGTCCCAACTCGCCCTTTGGAAAGAAGCCTGCACGTTGTGCCTTTCAGCTCTAGGGCAAAGTAGCACACCCAGAGCAGAAGTCCTACTTCAGCCAGATCAGGCCTGCAAAGAGACTGCGTTTCACAGTCCATTGGAAGAGAAGTTCCCGGTAGGCTGTAAGAGCACTGTGCACAGCGAGTTGTTTCTTAGCTTCCCAAAGAGCTGGAAGCAAGATGCTGTGGGGCCCAACTCGCCCTTTGGAAAGAAGCCTGCACGTTGTGCCTTTCAGCTCTAGGGCTAAGTAGCACACCCAGAGCAGAAGTCCTACTTCAGCCAGATCAGGCCTGCAAAGAAACTTCATTTCACAAGCCTTTGGAAGAGATGTTCCCTGTAGGATGAAAGAGCACTGTGCAGAGCGAGTTGTTTCTTAGCTTCCCAAAGAGCTGGAAGCAAGATGCTGTGGGGCCCAACGCGCCCCTTGGAAAGAAGCCTGCACGTTGTGCCTTTCAGCTCTAGGGCAATGTAGCACACCCAGGGCAGAAGTCCTACTTCAGCCAGATCAGGCCTGCAAAGAAACTGCGTTTCACAGACCTTTGGAAGAGATGTTCCCGGTAGGCTGTAAGAGCACTGTGCAGAGCGAGTTGTTTCTTAGCTTCCCAAAGAGCTCGAACCAAGATGCTGTGGGGCCCAACTCGCACTTTGGAAAGAAGCCAGCACGTTGTGCCTTTCAGCTCTAGGGCAAAGTAGCACACCCAGAGCAGAAGGCCTACTTCAGCCAGATCAGGCCTACAAAGAAACTGCGTTTCACAGTCCCTTGGAAGATATGTTCCCGGTAGGCTGTAAGAGCACTGTGCAGAGCGAGTTTTTTCTTAGCTTCCCAAAGAGCTGGAAGCAAGATGCTGTGGGGCCCAACTCGCCCTTTGGAAAGAAGCCTGCACGTTGTGCCTTTCAGCTCTAGGGCAAAGTAGCACACGCAGAGCAGAAGTCCTACTTCAGCCAGATCAGGCCTGCAAAGAAACTGCGTTTCATAGGCCTTTGGAAGAGATGTTCCCTGTACGCTGAAAGAGCACTGTGCAGAGCGAGTTGTTTCTTAGCTTCCCAAAGAGCTGGAAGCAAGATGCTGTGGGGCCCACCGCGCCCCTTGGAAAGAAGCCTGCACGTTGTGCCTTTCAGCTCTAGGGCAATGTAGCACACCCAGGGCAGAAGTCCTATTTCAGCCAGATCAGGCCTGCAAAGAAACTGCGTTTCACAGTCCTTTGGAAGAGATGTTCCCGGTAGGCTGTAAGAGCACTTTGCAGAGCGAGTTGTTTCTTAGCTTCCCAAAGAGCTCGAAGCAAGATGCTGTGGGGCCCAACTCGCACTTTGGAATGAAGCCAGCACGTTGTGCCTTTCAGCTCTAGGGCAAAGTAGCACACCCAGAGCAGAAGTCCTACTTCAGCCAGATCAGGCCTACAAAGAAACTGCGTTTCACAGTCCCTTGGAAGATATGTTCCCGGTAGGCTGTAAGAGCACTGTGCAGAGCGAGTTTTTTCTTAGCTTCCCAAAGAGCTGGAAGCAAGATGCTGTGGGGCCCAACTCGCCCCTTGGAAGGAAGCCTGCACGTTGTTCCTTTCAGCTCTAGGGCAATGTAGCACACGCAGAGCAGAAGTCGTACTTCAGCCAAATCAGGCCTGCAAACAAACTGCATTTCACAGGCCTTTGGAAGAGATGTTCCCGGTAGGCTGCAAGAGCACTGTGCAGAGCGAGTTGTTTCAAAGCTTCCCAAAGAGCTGGAAGCAAGATGCTGTGGGGCCCAACTCGCCCTTTGGAAAGAAGCCTGCACCTTGTGCCTTTCAGCTCTAGGGCAATGGAGCACACCCAGAGCAGAAGTCCTACTTCAGCCAGATCAGGCCTGCAAAGACACTGCGTTTCACAGTCCTTTGGAAGAGATGTTCCCGGTAAGCTGTAAGAGCACTGTGCAGAGCGAGTTGTTTCTTAGCTTCCCAAAGAGCTGGAAGCAAGATGCTGTGGGGCCCAACTCGCCCTTTGGAAAGAAGCCTGCACGTTGTGCCTTTCAGCTCTAGGGCAAAGTAGCACACCCAGAGCAGAAGTCCTACTTCAGCCAGATCAGCCCTGCAAAGAAACTGTGTTTCAGAGGCCTTTGGAAGAGATGTTCCCGGTAGGATGTAAGAGCACTGTGCAGAGCGAGTTGTTTCTTAGCTTCCCAAAGAGCTGGAAGCAAGATGCTGTGGGGCCCAACTCGCCCTTTGGAAAGAAGCCTGCACGTTGTGCCTTTCAGCTCTAGGGCAAAGTAGCACACCCAGAGCAGAAGTCCTACTTCAGCCAGATCAGGCCTGCAAAGAGACTGCGTTTCACAGTCCTTTGGAAGAGAAGTTCCAGGTAGGCTGTAAGAGCACTGTGCACAGCGAGTTGTTTCTTAGCTTCCCAAAGAGCTGGAAGCAAGATGCTGTGGGGCCCAACTCGCCCTTTGGAAAGAAGCCTGCACGTTGTGCCTTTCAGCTCTAGGGAAAAGTAGCACACGCAGAGCAGAAGTCCTACTTCAGCCAGATCAGGCCTGCAAAGAAACTGCGTTTCATAGGCCTTTGGAAGTGATGTTCCCTGTACGCTGAAAGAGCACTGTGCAGAGCGAGTTGTTTCTTAGCTTCCCAAAGAGCTGGAAGCAAGATGCTGTGGGGCCCACCTCGCCCCTTGGAAAGAAGCCTGCACGTTGTGCCTTTCAGCTCTAGGGCAATGTAGCACACCCAGGGCAGAAGTCCTACTTCAGCCAGATCAGCCCTGCAAAGACAGTGCGTTTGACAGGCCTTTGGAAGAGATGTTCCCGGTAGGCTGTAAGAGCACTGTGCAGAGCGAGTTGTTTCTTAGCTTCCCAAAGAGCGGGAAGCAAGATGCTGTGGGGCCCAACTCGCCCCTTGTAAAGAAGACTGCACGTTGTGCCTTTCAGCTCTAGGGCAATGTAGCACACCCAGGGCAGAAGTCCTACTTCAGCCAGATCAGGCCTGCAAAGAAACTGCGTTTCACAGACCTTTGGAAGAGATGTTCCCGGTAGGCTGTAAGAGCACTGTGCAGAGCGAGTTGTTTCTTAGCTTCCCAAAGAGCTCGAACCAAGATGCTGTGGGGCCCAACTCGCACTTTGGAAAGAAGCCTGCACGTTGTGCCTTTCAGCTCTAGGGCAATGTAGCACACCCAGAGCAGAAGTCCTACTTCAGCCAGATCAGGCCTACAAAGAAACTGCGTTTCACAGTCCCTTTGAAGATATGTTCCCGGTAGGCTGTAAGAGCACTGTGCAGAGCGAGTTTTTTCTTAGCTTCCCAAAGAGCTGGAAGCAAGATGCTGTGAGGCCCAACTCGCCCCTTGGAAGGAAGCCTGCACGTTGTTCCTTTCAGCTCTAGGGCAATGTAGCACACCCAGAGCAGAAGTCCTACTTCAGCCAAATCAGGCCTGCAAACAAACTGCATTTCACAGGCCTTTGGAAGAGATGTTCCCACTAGGATGTAAGAGCACTGTGCAGAGCGAGTTGTTTCTTAGCTTCCCAAAGAGCTGGAAGCAAGATGCTGTGGGGCCCAACTCGCCCTTTGGAAAGAAGCCTGCACGTTGTGCCTTTCAGCTCTAGGGCAATGTAGCACACCCAGAGCAGAAGTCCTCCTTCAGCCAGATAAGGCCTGCAAAGAAACTGCGTTTCACAGGCCTTTGGAAGACATGTTCCCGGTAGGCTGTAAGAGCACTGTGCAGAGCGAGTTCTTTCTTAGCTTCCCAAAGAGCTGGAAGCAAGATGCTGTGGGGCCCAACTCGCCCCTTGGAAAGAAGCCTGCACGTTGTGACTTTCAGCTCTAGGGCAAAGTAGCACACCCAGAGCAGAAGTCCTACTTCAGCCAGATCAGGCCTGCAAAGAAACTGCGTTTCACAGGACTTTGGAAGAGATGTTCCCGGTAGGCTGTAAGAGCACTGTGCAGAACGAGTTGTTTCTTAGCTTACCAAAGAGCTAGAAGCAAGATGCTGTGGGGCCCAACTCGCCCTTTGGAAAGAAGCCTGCACGTTGTGCCTTTCAGCTCTAGGGAAAAGTAGCACACCCAGAGCAGAAGTCCTACTTCAGCCAGATCAGGCCTGCAAAGAAACTGCGTTTCATAGGCCTTTGGAAGAGATGTTCCCTGTACGCTGTAAGAGCACTGTGCAGAGCGAGTTGTTTCTTAGCTTCCCAAAGAGCTGGAAGCAAGATGCTGTGGGGCCCAACTCGCCCCTTGGAAAGAAGCCTGCACGTTGTGCCTTTCAGCTCTAGGGCAAAGTAGCACACCCAGAGCAGAAGTCCTACTTCAGCCAGATCAGGCCTGCAGAGAAACTGCGTTTCACAGTCCTTTGGAAGAGATGTTCCCGGTAGGCTGTAAGAGCACTGTGCAGAGCGAGTTGTTTCTTAGCTTCCCAAAGAGCTCGAAGCAAGATGCTGTGGGGCCCAACTCGCCCTTTGGAAAGAAGCCTGCACCTTGTGCCTTTCAGCTCTAGGGCAAAGTAGCACACCCAGAGAAGAAGTCCTACTTCAGCCAGATCAGGCCTGCAAAGAAACTGCGTTTCACAGGCCTTTGGAAGAGATGTTCCCGGTAGGCTGCAAGAGCACTGTGCAGAGCGAGTTGTTTCTTAGCTTCCCAAAGAGCTGGAAGCAAGATGCTGTGGGGCCCAACTCGCCCTTTGGAAAGAAGCCTGCACCTTGTGCCTTTCAGCTCTAGGGCAATGTAGCACACCCAGAGCAGAAGTCCTACTTCAGCCAAATCAGGCCTGCAAACAAACTGCGTTTCACAGGCCTTTGGAAGAGATGTTCCCGGTAGGCTGTAAGAGCACTGTGCAGAGCGAGTTGTTTCTTAGCTTCCCAAAGAGCTGGAAGCAAGATGCTGTGGGGCCCAACTCGCCCTTTGGAAAGAAGCCTGCACGTTGTGCCTTTCAGCTCTAGGGCAAAGTAGCACACCCAGAGCAGAAGTCCTACTTCAGCCAGATCAGGCCTGCAAAGAAACTGCGTTTCACAGGCCTTTGGAAGAGATGTTCCCGGTAGGCTGTAAGAGCACTGTGCAGAGCGAGTTGTTTCTAAGCTTCCCAAAGAGCTGGAAGCAAGATGCTGTGGGGCCCAACTCGCCCTTTGGAAAGAAGCCTGCACGTTGTGCCTTTCAGCTCTAGGGCAAAGTAGCACACCCAGAGCAGAAGTCCTACTTCAGCCAGATCAGGCCTGCAAAGAAACTGCGTTTCACAGGCCTTTGGAAGAGATGTTCCCGGTAGGCTGTAAGAGCACTGTGCAGAGCGAGTTGTTTCTTAGCTTCCCAAAGAGCTGGAAGCAAGATGCTGTGGGGCCCAACTCGCCCTTTGGAAAGAAGCCTGCACGTTGTGCCTTTCAGCTCTAGGGCAAAGTAGCACACCCAGAGCAGAAGTCCTACTTCAGCCAGATCAGGCCTGCAAAGAAACTGCGTTTCACAGGCCTTTGGAAGAGATGTTCCCACTAGGATGTAAGAGCACTGTGCAGAGCGAGTTGTTTCTTAGCTTCCCAAAGAGCTGGAAGCAAGATGCTGTGGGGCCCAACTCGCCCTTTGGAAAGAAGCCTGCACGTTGTGCCTTTCAGCTCTAGGGCAAAGTAGCACACCCAGAGCAGAAGTCCTACTTCAGCCAGATCAGGCCTGCAAAGAAACTGCGTTTCACAGGCCTTTGGAAGAGATGTTCCCGGTAGGCTGTAAGAGCACTGTGCAGAGCGAGTTGTTTCTTAGCTTCCCAAAGAGCTGGAAGCAAGATGCTGTGGGGCCCAACTCGCCCCTTTGGAAAGAAGCCTGCACGTTGTGCCTTTCAGCTCTAGGGCAAAGTAGCACACCCAGAGCAGAAGTCCTACTTCAGCCAGATCAGGCCTGCAAAGAAACTGCGTTTCACAGGCCTTTGGAAGAGATGTTCCCGGTAGGCTGTAAGAGCACTGTGCAGAGCGAGTTGTTTCTTAGCTTCCCAAAGAGCTGGAAGCAAGATGCTGTGGGGCCCAACTCGCCCTTTGGAAAGAAGCCTGCACGTTGTGCCTTTCAGCTCTAGGGCAAAGTAGCACACCCAGAGCAGAAGTCCTACTTCAGCCAGATCAGGCCTGCAAAGAAACTGCGTTTCACAGGCCTTTGGAAGAGATGTTCCCGGTAGGCTGTAAGAGCACTGTGCAGAGCGAGTTGTTTCTTAGCTTCCCAAAGAGCTGGAAGCAAGATGCTGTGGGGCCCAACTCGCCCTTTGGAAAGAAGCCTGCACGTTGTGCCTTTCAGCTCTAGGGCAAAGTAGCACACCCAGAGCAGAAGTCCTACTTCAGCCAGATCAGGCCTGCAAAGAAACTGCGTTTCACAGGCCTTTGGAAGAGATGTTCCCGGTAGGCTGTAAGAGCACTGTGCAGAGCGAGTTGTTTCTTAGCTTCCCAAAGAGCTGGAAGCAAGATGCTGTGGGGCCCAACTCGCCCTTTGGAAAGAAGCCTGCACGTTGTGCCTTTCAGCTCTAGGGCAAAGTAGCACACCCAGAGCAGAAGTCCTACTTCAGCCACATCAGGCCTGCAAAGAAACTGCGTTTCACAGGCCTTTGGAAGAGATGTTCCCGGTAGGCTGTAAGAGCACTGTGCAGAGCGAGTTGTTTCTTAGCTTCCCAAAGAGCTGGAAGCAAGATGCTGTGGGGCCCAACTCGCCCTTTGGAAAGAAGCCTGCACGTTGTGCCTTTCAGCTCTAGGGCAAAGTAGCACACCCAGAGCAGAAGTCCTACTTCAGCCAGATCAGGCCTGCAAAGAAACTGCGTTTCACAGGCCTTTGGAAGAGATGTTCCCGGTAGGCTGTAAGAGCACTGTGCAGAGCGAGTTGTTTCTTAGCTTCCCAAAGAGCTGGAAGCAAGATGCTGTGGGGCCCAACTCGCCCTTTGGAAAGAAGCCTGCACGTTGTGCCTTTCAGCTCTAGGGCAAAGTAGCACACCCAGAGCAGAAGTCCTACTTCAGCCAGATCAGGCCTGCAAAGAAACTGCGTTTCACAGGCCTTTGGAAGAGATGTTCCCGCTAGGCTGTAAGAGCACTGTGCAGAGCGAGTTGTTTCTTAGCTTCCCAAAGAGCTGGAAGCAAGATGCTGTGGGGCCCAACTCGCCCTTTGGAAAGAAGCCTGCACGTTGTGCCTTTCAGCTCTAGGGCAAAGTAGCACACCCAGAGCAGAAGTCCTACTTCAGCCAGATCAGGCCTGCAAAGAAACTGCGTTTCACAGGCCTTTGGAAGAGATGTTCCCGGTAGGCTGTAAGAGCACTGTGCAGAGCGAGTTGTTTCTTAGCTTCCCAAAGAGCTGGAAGCAAGATGCTGTGGGGCCCAACTCGCCCTTTGGAAAGAAGCCTGCACGTTGTGCCTTTCAGCTCTAGGGCAAAGTAGCACACCCAGAGCAGAAGTCCTACTTCAGCCAGATCAGGCCTGCAAAGAAACTGCGTTTCACAGGCCTTTGGAAGAGATGTTCCCGGTAGGCTGTAAGAGCACTGTGCAGAGCGAGTTGTTTCTTAGCTTCCCAAAGAGCTGGAAGCAAGATGCTGTGGGGCCCAACTCGCCCTTTGGAAAGAAGCCTGCACGTTGTGCCTTTCAGCTCTAGGGCAAAGTAGCACACCCAGAGCAGAAGTCCTACTTCAGCCAGATCAGGCCTGCAAAGAAACTGCGTTTCACAGGCCTTTGGAAGAGATGTTCCCGGTAGGCTGTAAGAGCACTGTGCAGAGCGAGTTGTTTCTTAGCTTCCCAAAGAGCTGGAAGCAAGATGCTGTGGGGCCCAACTCGCCCTTTGGAAAGAAGCCTGCACGTTGTGCCTTTCAGCTCTAGGGCAAAGTAGCACACCCAGAGCAGAAGTCCTACTTCAGCCAGATCAGGCCTGCAAAGAAACTGCGTTTCACAGGCCTTTGGAAGAGATGTTCCCACTAGGATGTAAGAGCACTGTGCAGAGCGAGTTGTTTCTTAGCTTCCCAAAGAGCTCGAAGCAAGATGCTGTGGGGCCCAACTCGCCCTTTGGAAAGAAGCCTGCACGTTGTGCCTTTCAGCTCTAGGGCAAAGTAGCACACCCAGAGCAGAAGTCCTACTTCAGCCAGATCAGGCCTGCAAAGAAACTGCGTTTCACAGGCCTTTGGAAGAGATGTTCCCGGTAGGCTGTAAGAGCACTGTGCAGAGCGAGTTGTTTCTTAGCTTCCCAAAGAGCTGGAAGCAAGATGCTGTGGGGCCCAACTCGCCCTTTGGAAAGAAGCCTGCACGTTGTGCCTTTCAGCTCTAGGGCAAAGTAGCACACCCAGAGCAGAAGTCCTACTTCAGCCAGATCAGGCCTGCAAAGAAACTGCGTTTCACAGGCCTTTGGAAGAGATGTTCCCGGTAGGCTGTAAGAGCACTGTGCAGAGCGAGTTGTTTCTTAGCTTCCCAAAGAGCTGGAAGCAAGATGCTGTGGGGCCCAACTCGCCCTTTGGAAAGAAGCCTGCACGTTGTGCCTTTCAGCTCTAGGGCAAAGTAGCACACCCAGAGCAGAAGTCCTACTTCAGCCAGATCAGGCCTGCAAAGAAACTGCGTTTCACAGGCCTTTGGAAGAGATGTTCCCACTAGGCTGTAAGAGCACTGTGCAGAGCGAGTTGTTTCTTAGCTTCCCAAAGAGCTGGAAGCAAGATGCTGTGGGGCCCAACTCGCCCTTTGGAAAGAAGCCTGCACGTTGTGCCTTTCAGCTCTAGGGCAAAGTAGCACACCCAGAGCAGAAGTCCTACTTCAGCCAGATCAGGCCTGCAAAGAAACTGCGTTTCACAGGCCTTTGGAAGAGATGTTCCCGGTAGGCTGTAAGAGCACTGTGCAGAGCGAGTTGTTTCTTAGCTTCCCAAAGAGCTGGAAGCAAGATGCTGTGGGGCCCAACTCGCCCTTTGGAAAGAAGCCTGCACGTTGTGCCTTTCAGCTCTAGGGCAAAGTAGCACACCCAGAGCAGAAGTCCTACTTCAGCCAGATCAGGCCTGCAAAGAAACTGCGTTTCACAGGCCTTTGGAAGAGATGTTCCCGGTAGGCTGTAAGAGCACTGTGCAGAGCGAGTTGTTTCTTAGCTTCCCAAAGAGCTGGAAGCAAGATGCTGTGGGGCCCAACTCGCCCTTTGGAAAGAAGCCTGCACGTTGTGCCTTTCAGCTCTAGGGCAAAGTAGCACACCCAGAGCAGAAGTCCTACTTCAGCCAGATCAGGCCTGCAAAGAAACTGCGTTTCACAGGCCTTTGGAAGAGATGTTCCCGGTAGGCTGTAAGAGCACTGTGCAGAGCGAGTTGTTTCTTAGCTTCCCAAAGAGCTGGAAGCAAGATGCTGTGGGGCCCAACTCGCCCTTTGGAAAGAAGCCTGCACGTTGTGCCTTTCAGCTCTAGGGCAAAGTAGCACACCCAGAGCAGAAGTCCTACTTCAGCCAGATCAGGCCTGCAAAGAAACTGCGTTTCACAGGCCTTTGGAAGAGATGTTCCCACTAGGATGTAAGAGCACTGTGCAGAGCGAGTTGTTTCTTAGCTTCCCAAAGAGCTGGAAGCAAGATGCTGTGGGGCCCAACCCGCCCTTTGGAAAGAAGCCTGCACGTTGTGCCTTTCAGCTCTAGGGCAAAGTAGCACACCCAGAGCAGAAGTCCTACTTCAGCCAGATCAGGCCTGCAAAGAAACTGCGTTTCACAGGCCTTTGGAAGAGATGTTCCCGGTAGGCTGTAAGAGCACTGTGCAGAGCGAGTTGTTTCTTAGCTTCCCAAAGAGCTGGAAGCAAGATGCTGTGGGGCCCAACTCGCCCTTTGGAAAGAAGCCTGCACGTTGTGCCTTTCAGCTCTAGGGCAAAGTAGCACACCCAGAGCAGAAGTCCTACTTCAGCCAGATCAGGCCTGCAAAGAAACTGCGTTTCACAGGCCTTTGGAAGAGATGTTCCCAGTAGGCTGTAAGAGCACTGTGCAGAGCGAGTTGTTTCTTAGCTTCCCAAAGAGCTGGAAGCAAGATGCTGTGGGGCCCAACTCGCCCTTTGGAAAGAAGCCTGCACGTTGTGCCTTTCAGCTCTAGGGCAAAGTAGCACACCCAGAGCAGAAGTCCTACTTCAGCCAGATCAGGCCTGCAAAGAAACTGCGTTTCACAGGCCTTTGGAAGAGATGTTCCCGGTAGGCTGTAAGAGCACTGTGCAGAGCGAGTTGTTTCTTAGCTTCCCAAAGAGCTGGAAGCAAGATGCTGTGGGGCCCAACTCGCCCTTTGGAAAGAAGCCTGCACGTTGTGCCTTTCAGCTCTAGGGCAAAGTAGCACACCCAGAGCAGAAGTCCTACTTCAGCCAGATCAGGCCTGCAAAGAAACTGCGTTTCACAGGCCTTTGGAAGAGATGTTCCCGGTAGGCTGTAAGAGCACTGTGCAGAGCGAGTTGTTTCTTAGCTTCCCAAAGAGCTGGAAGCAAGATGCTGTGGGGCCCAACTCGCCCTTTGGAAAGAAGCCTGCACGTTGTGCCTTTCAGCTCTAGGGCAAAGTAGCACACCCAGAGCAGAAGTCCTACTTCAGCCAGATCAGGCCTGCAAAGAAACTGCGTTTCACAGGCCTTTGGAAGAGATGTTCCCGGTAGGCTGTAAGAGCACTGTGCAGAGCGAGTTGTTTCTTAGCTTCCCAAAGAGCTGGAAGCAAGATGCTGTGGGGCCCAACTCGCCCTTTGGAAAGAAGCCTGCACGTTGTGCCTTTCAGCTCTAGGGCAAAGTAGCACACCCAGAGCAGAAGTCCTACTTCAGCCAGATCAGGCCTGCAAAGAAACTGCGTTTCACAGGCCTTTGGAAGAGATGTTCCCACTAGGCTGTAAGAGCACTGTGCAGAGCGAGTTGTTTCTTAGCTTCCCAAAGAGCTGGAAGCAAGATGCTGTGGGGCCCAACTCGCCCTTTGGAAAGAAGCCTGCACGTTGTGCCTTTCAGCTCTAGGGCAAAGTAGCACACCCAGAGCAGAAGTCCTACTTCAGCCAGATCAGGCCTGCAAAGAAACTGCGTTTCACAGGCCTTTGGAAGAGATGTTCCCGGTAGGCTGTAAGAGCACTGTGCAGAGCGAGTTGTTTCTTAGCTTCCCAAAGAGCTGGAAGCAAGATGCTGTGGGGCCCAACTCGCCCTTTGGAAAGAAGCCTGCACGTTGTGCCTTTCAGCTCTAGGGCAAAGTAGCACACCCAGAGCAGAAGTCCTACTTCAGCCAGATCAGGCCTGCAAAGAAACTGCGTTTCACAGGCCTTTGGAAGAGATGTTCCCAGTAGGCTGTAAGAGCACTGTGCAGAGCGAGTTGTTTCTTAGCTTCCCAAAGAGCTGGAAGCAAGATGCTGTGGGGCCCAACTCGCCCTTTGGAAAGAAGCCTGCACGTTGTGCCTTTCAGCTCTAGGGCAAAGTAGCACACCCAGAGCAGAAGTCCTACTTCAGCCAGATCAGGCCTGCAAAGAAACTGCGTTTCACAGGCCTTTGGAAGAGATGTTCCCGGTAGGCTGTAAGAGCACTGTGCAGAGCGAGTTGTTTCTTAGCTTCCCAAAGAGCTGGAAGCAAGATGCTGTGGGGCCCAACTCGCCCTTTGGAAAGAAGCCTGCACGTTGTGCCTTTCAGCTCTAGGGCAAAGTAGCACACCCAGAGCAGAAGTCCTACTTCAGCCAGATCAGGCCTGCAAAGAAACTGCGTTTCACAGGCCTTTGGAAGAGATGTTCCCGGTAGGCTGTAAGAGCACTGTGCAGAGCGAGTTGTTTCTTAGCTTCCCAAAGAGCTGGAAGCAAGATGCTGTGGGGCCCAACTCGCCCTTTGGAAAGAAGCCTGCACGTTGTGCCTTTCAGCTCTAGGGCAAAGTAGCACACCCAGAGCAGAAGTCCTACTTCAGCCAGATCAGGCCTGCAAAGAAACTGCGTTTCACAGGCCTTTGGAAGAGATGTTCCCGGTAGGCTGTAAGAGCACTGTGCAGAGCGAGTTGTTTCTTAGCTTCCCAAAGAGCTGGAAGCAAGATGCTGTGGGGCCCAACTCGCCCTTTGGAAAGAAGCCTGCACGTTGTGCCTTTCAGCTCTAGGGCAAAGTAGCACACCCAGAGCAGAAGTCCTACTTCAGCCAGATCAGGCCTGCAAAGAAACTGCGTTTCACAGGCCTTTGGAAGAGATGTTCCCACTAGGCTGTAAGAGCACTGTGCAGAGCGAGTTGTTTCTTAGCTTCCCAAAGAGCTGGAAGCAAGATGCTGTGGGGCCCAACTCGCCCTTTGGAAAGAAGCCTGCACGTTGTGCCTTTCAGCTCTAGGGCAAAGTAGCACACCCAGAGCAGAAGTCCTACTTCAGCCAGATCAGGCCTGCAAAGAAACTGCGTTTCACAGGCCTTTGGAAGAGATGTTCCCGGTAGGCTGTAAGAGCACTGTGCAGAGCGAGTTGTTTCTTAGCTTCCCAAAGAGCTGGAAGCAAGATGCTGTGGGGCCCAACTCGCCCTTTGGAAAGAAGCCTGCACGTTGTGCCTTTCAGCTCTAGGGCAAAGTAGCACACCCAGAGCAGAAGTCCTACTTCAGCCAGATCAGGCCTGCAAAGAAACTGCGTTTCACAGGCCTTTGGAAGAGATGTTCCCACTAGGCTGTAAGAGCACTGTGCAGAGCGAGTTGTTTCTTAGCTTCCCAAAGAGCTGGAAGCAAGATGCTGTGGGGCCCAACTCGCCCTTTGGAAAGAAGCCTGCACGTTGTGCCTTTCAGCTCTAGGGCAAAGTAGCACACCCAGAGCAGAAGTCCTACTTCAGCCAGATCAGGCCTGCAAAGAAACTGCGTTTCACAGGCCTTTGGAAGAGATGTTCCCGGTAGGCTGTAAGAGCACTGTGCAGAGCGAGTTGTTTCTTAGCTTCCCAAAGAGCTGGAAGCAAGATGCTGTGGGGCCCAACTCGCCCTTTGGAAAGAAGCCTGCACGTTGTGCCTTTCAGCTCTAGGGCAAAGTAGCACACCCAGAGCAGAAGTCCTACTTCAGCCAGATCAGGCCTGCAAAGAAACTGCGTTTCACAGGCCTTTGGAAGAGATGTTCCCGGTAGGCTGTAAGAGCACTGTGCAGAGCGAGTTGTTTCTTAGCTTCCCAAAGAGCTGGAAGCAAGATGCTGTGGGGCCCAACTCGCCCTTTGGAAAGAAGCCTGCACGTTGTGCCTTTCAGCTCTAGGGCAAAGTAGCACACCCAGAGCAGAAGTCCTACTTCAGCCAGATCAGGCCTGCAAAGAAACTGCGTTTCACAGGCCTTTGGAAGAGATGTTCCCACTAGGCTGTAAGAGCACTGTGCAGAGCGAGTTGTTTCTTAGCTTCCCAAAGAGCTGGAAGCAAGATGCTGTGGGGCCCAACTCGCCCTTTGGAAAGAAGCCTGCACGTTGTGCCTTTCAGCTCTAGGGCAAAGTAGCACACCCAGAGCAGAAGTCCTACTTCAGCCAGATCAGGCCTGCAAAGAAACTGCGTTTCACAGGCCTTTGGAAGACATGTTCCCGGTAGGCTGTAAGAGCACTGTGCAGAGCGAGTTGTTTCTTAGCTTCCCAAAGAGCTGGAAGCAAGATGCTGTGGGGCCCAACTCGCCCTTTGGAAAGAAGCCTGCACGTTGTGCCTTTCAGCTCTAGGGCAAAGTAGCACACCCAGAGCAGAAGTCCTACTTCAGCCAGATCAGGCCTGCAAAGAAACTGCGTTTCACAGGCCTTTGGAAGAGATGTTCCCGGTAGGCTGTAAGAGCACTGTGCAGAGCGAGTTGTTTCTTAGCTTCCCAAAGAGCTGGAAGCAAGATGCTGTGGGGCCCAACTCGCCCTTTGGAAAGAAGCCTGCACGTTGTGCCTTTCAGCTCTAGGGCAAAGTAGCACACCCAGAGCAGAAGTCCTACTTCAGCCAGATCAGGCCTGCAAAGAAACTGCGTTTCACAGGCCTTTGGAAGAGATGTTCCCAGTAGGCTGTAAGAGCACTGTGCAGAGCGAGTTGTTTCTTAGCTTCCCAAAGAGCTGGAAGCAAGATGCTGTGGGGCCCAACTCGCCCTTTGGAAAGAAGCCTGCACGTTGTGCCTTTCAGCTCTAGGGCAAAGTAGCACACCCAGAGCAGAAGTCCTACTTCAGCCAGATCAGGCCTGCAAAGAAACTGCGTTTCACAGGCCTTTGGAAGAGATGTTCCCACTAGGCTGTAAGAGCACTGTGCAGAGCGAGTTGTTTCTTAGCTTCCCAAAGAGCTGGAAGCAAGATGCTGTGGGGCCCAACTCGCCCTTTGGACAGAAGCCTGCACGTTGTGCCTTTCAGCTCTAGGGCAAAGTAGCACACCCAGAGCAGAAGTCCTACTTCAGCCAGATCAGGCCTGCAAAGAAACTGCGTTTCACAGGCCTTTGGAAGAGATGTTCCCACTAGGCTGTAAGAGCACTGTGCAGAGCGAGTTGTTTCTTAGCTTCCCAAAGAGCTGGAAGCAAGATGCTTTGGGGCCCAACTCGCCCTTTGGAAAGAAGCCTGCACGTTGTGCCTTTCAGCTCTAGGGCAAAGTAGCACACCCAGAGCAGAAGTCCTACTTCAGCCAGATCAGGCCTGCAAAGAAACTGCGTTTCACAGGCCTTTGGAAGAGATGTTCCCTCTAGGCTGTAAGAGCACTGTGCAGAGCGATTTGTTTCTTAGCTTCCCAAAGAGCTGGAAGCAAGATGCTGTGGGGCCCAACTCGCCCTTTGGGAAGAAGCCTGCACGTTGTGCCTTTGAGCTCTAGGGCAAAGTAGCACACCCAGAGCAGAAGTCCTACTTCATCCAGATCAGGCCTGCAAAGAAACTGCGTTTCACAGGCCTTTGGAAGACATGTTCCCGTAGGCTGTAAGAGCACTGTGCAGAGCGAGTTGTTCTTGTTCCCAAAGAGCTGGAAGCAAGATGCTGTGGGGCCCAACTCGCCCTTTGGCAAAGAAGCCTGCCGCCGTGCCTTTCAGCTCTAGGGCAAAGTAGCACACCCAGAGCAGAAGTCCTACTTCAGCCAGATCAGGCCTGCAAAGAAACTGCGTTTCACAGGCCTTTGGAAGAGATGCTCCCGGTAGGCTGTAAGAGCACTGTGCAGAGCGAGTTGTTTCTTAGCTTCCCAAAGAGCTGGAAGCAAGATGCTGTAGGGCCCAACTCGCCCTTTGGAAAGAAGCCTGCACGTTGTGCCTTTCCGCTCTAGGGCAAAGTAGCACACCCAGAGCAGAAGTCCTACTTCAGCCAGATCAGGCCTGCAAAGAAACTGCGTTTCACAGGCCTTTGGAAGAGATGTTCCCACTAGGCTGTAAGAGCACTGTGCAGAGCGAGTTGTTTCTTAGCTTCCCAAAGAGCTGGAAGCAAGATGCTGTGGGGCCCAACTCGCCCTTTGGAAAGAAGCCTGCACGTTGTGCCTTTCAGCTCTAGGGCAAAGTAGCACACCCAGAGCAGAAGTCCTACTTCAGCCAGATCAGGCCTGCAAAGAAACTGCGTTTCACAGGCCTTTGGAAGAGATGTTCCCACTAGGCTGTAAGAGCACTGTGCAGAGCGAGTTGTTTCTTAGCTTCCCAAAGAGCTGGAAGCAAGACGCTGTGGGGCCCAACTCGCCCTTTGGAAAGAAGCCTGCACGTTGTGCCTTTCAGCTCTAGGGCAAAGTAGCACACCCAGAGCAGAAGTCCTACTTCAGCCACATCAGGCCTGCAAAGAAACTGCGTTTCACAGGCCTTTGGAAGACATGTTCCCGGTAGGCTGTAAGAGCACTGTGCAGAGCGAGTTGTTTCTTAGCTTCCCAAAGAGCTGGAAGCAAGATGCTGTGGGGCCCAACTCGCCCTTTGGAAAGAAGCCTGCACGTTGTGCGTTTCAGCTCTAGGGCAAAGTAGCACACCCAGAGCAGAAGTCCTACTTCAGCCAGATCAGGCCTGCAAAGAAACTGCATTTCACAGGCCTTTGGAAGATGTTCCCGGTAGGCTGTAAGAGCACTGTGCAGAGCGAGTTGTTTCTTTAGCTTCCCAAAGAGCTGGAAGCAAGATGCTGTGGGGCCCAACTCGCCCTTTGGAAAGAAGCCTGCACGTTGTGCCTTTCAGCTCTAGGGCAAAGTAGCACACCCAGAGCAGAAGTCCTACTTCAGCCAGATCAGGCTACTTGCGTTTCAAAGGCCTTTGGAAGAGATGTTCCCACTAGGCTGTAAGAGCACTGTGCAGAGCGAGTGGTTTCTTAGCTTCCCAAAGAGCTAGGAGCAAGATGCTGAGGGGCCTAATTCGCCCTTTGGAAAGAAGCCTGCACGTTGTGCCTTTCAGCTCTAGGGCAAAGTAGCACACCCAGAGCAGAAGTCCTACTTCAGCCAGATCAGGCCTGCAAAGAAACTGCGTTTCACAGGCCTTTGGAAGACATGTTCCCGGTAGGCTGTAAGAGCACTGTGCAGAGCGAGTTGTTTCTTAGCTTCCCAAAGAGCTGGAAGCAAGATGCTGTGGGGCCCAACTCGCCCTTTGGAAAGAAGCCTGCACGTTTGTTGCCTTTCAGCTCTAGGGCAAAGTAGCACACCCAGAGCAGAAGTCCTACTTCAGCCAGATCAGGCCTGCAAAAAAACTGAGTTTCACAGGCCTTCGGAAGACATGCTCCCGGTAGGCTGTAAGAGCACTGTGCAGAGCGAGTTGTTTCTTAGCTTCCCAAAGAGCTGGAAGCAAGATGCTGTGGGGCCCAACTCGCCCTTTGGAAAGAAGCCTGCACGTTGTGCCTTTCAGCTCTAGGGCAAAGTAGCACACCCAGAGCAGAAGTCCTACTTCAGCCAGATCAGGCCTGCAAAGAAACTGCGTTTCACAGGCCTTTGGAAGAGAGTCCCCCGAGTCCGCTGTCAGAGCACTGTGCAGAGCGAGTTGTATCTTAGCTTCCCAAGAGATGGAAGCAAGATGCTGTGGGGCCCAACTCGCCCTTTGGAAAGAAGCCTGCACGTTGTGCCTTTCAGCTCTAGGGCAAAGTAGCACACCCAGAGCAGAAGTCCTACTTCAGCCAGATCAGGCCTGCAAAGAAACTGCGTTTCACAGGCCTTTGGAAGAGATGTTCCCACTAGGCTGTAAGAGCACTGTGCAGAGCGAGTTGTTTCTTAGCTTCCCAAAGAGCTGGAAGCAAGATGCTGTGGGGCCCAACTCGCCCTTTGGAAAGAAGCCTGCACGTTGTGCCTTTCAGCTCTAGGGCAAAGTAGCACACCCAGAGCAGAAGTCCTACTTCAGCCAGATCAGGCCTGCAAAGAAACTGCGTTTCACAGGCCTTTGGAAGAGATGTTCCCGGTAGGCTGTAAGAGCACTGTGCAGAGCGAGTTGTTTCTTAGCTTCCCAAAGAGCTGGAAGCAAGATGCTGTGGGGCCCAACTCGCCCTTTGGAAAGAAGCCTGCACGTTGTGCCTTTCAGCTCTAGGGCAAAGTAGCACACCCAGAGCAGAAGTCCTACTTCAGCCAGATCAGGCCTGCAAAGAAACTGCGTTTCACAGGCCTTTGGAAGAGATGTTCCCACTAGGCTGTAAGAGCACTGTGCAGAGCGAGTTGTTTCTTAGCTTCCCAAAGAGCTGGAAGCAAGATGCTGTGGGGCCCAACTCGCCCTTTGGAAAGAAGCCTGCACGTTGTGCCTTTCAGCTCTAGGGCAAAGTAGCACACCCAGAGCAGAAGTCCTACTTCAGCCAGATCAGGCCTGCAAAGAAACTGCGTTTCACAGGCCTTTGGAAGAGATGTTCCCACTAGGCTGTAAGAGCACTGTGCAGAGCGAGTTGTTTCTTAGCTTCCCAAAGAGCTGGAAGCAAGATGCTGTGGGGCCCAACTCGCCCTTTGGAAAGAAGCCTGCACGTTGTGCCTTTCAGCTCTAGGGCAAAGTAGCACACCCAGAGCAGAAGTCCTACTTCAGCCAGATCAGGCCTGCAAAGAAACTGCGTTTCACAGGCCTTTGGAAGAGATGTTCCCGGTAGGCTGTAAGAGCACTGTGCAGAGCGAGTTGTTTCTTAGCTTCCCAAAGAGCTGGAAGCAAGATGCTGTGGGGCCCAACTCGCCCTTTGGAAAGAAGCCTGCACGTTGTGCCTTTCAGCTCTAGGGCAAAGTAGCACACCCAGAGCAGAAGTCCTACTTCAGCCAGATCAGGCCTGCAAAGAAACTGCGTTTCACAGGCCTTTGGAAGAGATGTTCCCGGTAGGCTGTAAGAGCACTGTGCAGAGCGAGTTGTTTCTTAGCTTCCCAAAGAGCTGGAAGCAAGATGCTGTGGGGCCCAACTCGCCCTTTGGAAAGAAGCCTGCACGTTGTGCCTTTCAGCTCTAGGGCAAAGTAGCACACCCAGAGCAGAAGTCCTACTTCAGCCAGATCAGGCCTGCAAAGAAACTGCGTTTCACAGGCCTTTGGAAGAGATGTTCCCGCTAGGCTGTAAGAGCACTGTGCAGAGCGAGTTGTTTCTTAGCTTCCCAAAGAGCTGGAAGCAAGATGCTGTGGGGCCCAACTCGCCCTTTGGAAAGAAGCCTGCACGTTGTGCCTTTCAGCTCTAGGGCAAAGTAGCACACCCAGAGCAGAAGTCCTACTTCAGCCAGATCAGGCCTGCAAAGAAACTGCGTTTCACAGGCCTTTGGAAGAGATGTTCCCGCTAGGCTGTAAGAGCACTGTGCAGAGCGAGTTGTTTCTTAGCTTCCCAAAGAGCTGGAAGCAAGATGCTGTGGGGCCCAACTCGCCCTTTGGAAAGAAGCCTGCACGTTGTGCCTTTCAGCTCTAGGGCAAAGTAGCACACCCAGAGCAGAAGTCCTACTTCAGCCAGATCAGGCCTGCAAAGAAACTGCGTTTCACAGGCCTTTGGAAGAGATGTTCCCACTAGGCTGTAAGAGCACTGTGCAGAGCGAGTTGTTTCTTAGCTTCCCAAAGAGCTGGAAGCAAGATGCTGTGGGGCCCAACTCGCCCTTTGGAAAGAAGCCTGCACGTTGTGCCTTTCAGCTCTAGGGCAAAGTAGCACACCCAGAGCAGAAGTCCTACTTCAGCCAGATCAGGCCTGCAAAGAAACTGCGTTTCACAGGCCTTTGGAAGAGATGTTCCCACTAGGCTGTAAGAGCACTGTGCAGAGCGAGTTGTTTCTTAGCTTCCCAAAGAGCTGGAAGCAAGATGCTGTGGGGCCCAACTCGCCCTTTGGAAAGAAGCCTGCACGTTGTGCCTTTCAGCTCTAGGGCAAAGTAGCACACCCAGAGCAGAAGTCCTACTTCAGCCAGATCAGGCCTGCAAAGAAACTGCGTTTCACAGGCCTTTGGAAGAGATGTTCCCAGTAGGCTGTAAGAGCACTGTGCAGAGCGAGTTGTTTCTTAGCTTCCCAAAGAGCTGGAAGCAAGATGCTGTGGGGCCCAACTCGCCCCTTTGGAAAGAAGCCTGCACGTTGTGCCTTTCAGCTCTAGGGCAAAGTAGCACACCCAGAGCAGAAGTCCTACTTCAGCCAGATCAGGCCTGCAAAGAAACTGCGTTTCACAGGCCTTTGGAAGAGATGTTCCCGGTAGGCTGTAAGAGCACTGTGCAGAGCGAGTTGTTTCTTAGCTTCCCAAAGAGCTGGAAGCAAGATGCTGTGGGGCCCAACTCGCCCTTTGGAAAGAAGCCTGCACGTTGTGCCTTTCAGCTCTAGGGCAAAGTAGCACACCCAGAGCAGAAGTCCTACTTCAGCCAGATCAGGCCTGCAAAGAAACTGCGTTTCACAGGCCTTTGGAAGAGATGTTCCCGGTAGGCTGTAAGAGCACTGTGCAGAGCGAGTTGTTTCTTAGCTTCCCAAAGAGCTGGAAGCAAGATGCTGTGGGGCCCAACTCGCCCTTTGGAAAGAAGCCTGCACGTTGTGCCTTTCAGCTCTAGGGCAAAGTAGCACACCCAGAGCAGAAGTCCTACTTCAGCCAGATCAGGCCTGCAAAGAAACTGCGTTTCACAGGCCTTTGGAAGAGATGTTCCCACTAGGCTGTAAGAGCACTGTGCAGAGCGAGTTGTTTCTTAGCTTCCCAAAGAGCTGGAAGCAAGATGCTGTGGGGCCCAACTCGCCCTTTGGAAAGAAGCCTGCACGTTGTGCCTTTCAGCTCTAGGGCAAAGTAGCACACCCAGAGCAGAAGTCCTACTTCAGCCAGATCAGGCCTGCAAAGAAACTGCGTTTCACAGGCCTTTGGAAGAGATGTTCCCGGTAGGCTGTAAGAGCACTGTGCAGAGCGAGTTGTTTCTTAGCTTCCCAAAGAGCTGGAAGCAAGATGCTGTGGGGCCCAACTCGCCCTTTGGAAAGAAGCCTGCACGTTGTGCCTTTCAGCTCTAGGGCAAAGTAGCACACCCAGAGCAGAAGTCCTACTTCAGCCAGATCAGGCCTGCAAAGAAACTGCGTTTCACAGGCCTTTGGAAGAGATGTTCCCTGTAGGCTGTAAGAGCACTGTGCAGAGCGAGTTGTTTCTTAGCTTCCCAAAGAGCTGGAAGCAAGATGCTGTGGGGCCCAACTCGCCCTTTGGAAAGAAGCCTGCACGTTGTGCCTTTCAGCTCTAGGGCAAAGTAGCACACCCAGAGCAGAAGTCCTACTTCAGCCAGATCAGGCCTGCAAAGAAACTGCGTTTCACAGGCCTTTGGAAGAGATGTTCCCGGTAGGCTGTAAGAGCACTGTGCAGAGCGAGTTGTTTCTTAGCTTCCCAAAGAGCTGGAAGCAAGATGCTGTGGGGCCCAACTCGCCCTTTGGAAAGAAGCCTGCACGTTGTGCCTTTCAGCTCTAGGGCAAAGTAGCACACCCAGAGCAGAAGTCCTACTTCAGCCAGATCAGGCCTGCAAAGAAACTGCGTTTCACAGGCCTTTGGAAGAGATGTTCCCACTAGGCTGTAAGAGCACTGTGCAGAGCGAGTTGTTTCTTAGCTTCCCAAAGAGCTGGAAGCAAGATGCTGTGGGGCCCAACTCGCCCTTTGGAAAGAAGCCTGCACGTTGTGCCTTTCAGCTCTAGGGCAAAGTAGCACACCCAGAGCAGAAGTCCTACTTCAGCCAGATCAGGCCTGCAAAGAAACTGCGTTTCACAGGCCTTTGGAAGAGATGTTCCCGGTAGGCTGTAAGAGCACTGTGCAGAGCGAGTTGTTTCTTAGCTTCCCAAAGAGCTGGAAGCAAGATGCTGTGGGGCCCAACTCGCCCTTTGGAAAGAAGCCTGCACGTTGTGCCTTTCAGCTCTAGGGCAAAGTAGCACACCCAGAGCAGAAGTCCTACTTCAGCCAGATCAGGCCTGCAAAGAAACTGCGTTTCACAGGCCTTTGGAAGAGATGTTCCCGGTAGGCTGTAAGAGCACTGTGCAGAGCGAGTTGTTTCTTAGCTTCCCAAAGAGCTGGAAGCAAGATGCTGTGGGGCCCAACTCGCCCTTTGGAAAGAAGCCTGCACGTTGTGCCTTTCAGCTCTAGGGCAAAGTAGCACACCCAGAGCAGAAGTCCTACTTCAGCCAGATCAGGCCTGCAAAGAAACTGCGTTTCACAGGCCTTTGGAAGAGATGTTCCCACTAGGCTGTAAGAGCACTGTGCAGAGCGAGTTGTTTCTTAGCTTCCCAAAGAGCTGGAAGCAAGATGCTGTGGGGCCCAACTCGCCCTTTGGAAAGAAGCCTGCACGTTGTGCCTTTCAGCTCTAGGGCAAAGTAGCACACCCAGAGCAGAAGTCCTACTTCAGCCAGATCAGGCCTGCAAAGAAACTGCGTTTCACAGGCCTTTGGAAGAGATGTTCCCGGTAGGCTGTAAGAGCACTGTGCAGAGCGAGTTGTTTCTTAGCTTCCCAAAGAGCTGGAAGCAAGATGCTGTGGGGCCCAACTCGCCCCTTTGGAAAGAAGCCTGCACGTTGTGCCTTTCAGCTCTAGGGCAAAGTAGCACACCCAGAGCAGAAGTCCTACTTCAGCCAGATCAGGCCTGCAAAGAAACTGCGTTTCACAGGCCTTTGGAAGAGATGTTCCCGGTAGGCTGTAAGAGCACTGTGCAGAGCGAGTTGTTTCTTAGCTTCCCAAAGAGCTGGAAGCAAGATGCTGTGGGGCCCAACTCGCCCTTTGGAAAGAAGCCTGCACGTTGTGCCTTTCAGCTCTAGGGCAAAGTAGCACACCCAGAGCAGAAGTCCTACTTCAGCCAGATCAGGCCTGCAAAGAAACTGCGTTTCACAGGCCTTTGGAAGAGATGTTCCCGGTAGGCTGTAAGAGCACTGTGCAGAGCGAGTTGTTTCTTAGCTTCCCAAAGAGCTGGAAGCAAGATGCTGTGGGGCCCAACTCGCCCTTTGGAAAGAAGCCTGCACGTTGTGCCTTTCAGCTCTAGGGCAAAGTAGCACACCCAGAGCCGAAGTCCTACTTCAGCCAGATCAGGCCTGCAAAGAAACTGCGTTTCACAGGCCTTTGGAAGAGAAGTTCCCACTAGGCTGTAAGAGCACTGTGCAGAGCGAGTTCTTTCTTAGCTTCCCAAAGAGCTGGAAGCAAGATGCTGTGGGGCCCAACTCGCCCTTTGGAAAGAAGCCTGCACGTTGTGCCTTTCAGCTCTAGGGCAAAGTAGCACACCCAGAGCAGAAGTCCTACTTCAGCCAGATCAGGCCTGCAAAGAAACTGCGTTTCACAGGCCTTTGGAAGAGATGTTCCCGGTAGGCTGTAAGAGCACTGTGCAGAGCGAGTTGTTTCTTAGCTTCCCAAAGAGCTGGAAGCAAGATGCTGTGGGGCCCAACTCGCCCTTTGGAAAGAAGCCTGCACGTTGTGCCTTTCAGCTCTAGGGCAAAGTAGCACACCCAGAGCAGAAGTCCTACTTCAGCCAGATCAGGCCTGCAAAGAAACTGCGTTTCACAGGCCTTTGGAAGAGATGTTCCCGCTAGGCTGTAAGAGCACTGTGCAGAGCGAGTTGTTTCTTAGCTTCCCAAAGAGCTGGAAGCAAGATGCTGTGGGGCCCAACTCGCCCTTTGGAAAGAAGCCTGCACGTTGTGCCTTTCAGCTCTAGGGCAAAGTAGCACACCCAGAGCAGAAGTCCTACTTCAGCCAGATCAGGCCTGCAAAGAAACTGCGTTTCACAGTCCCTTGGAAGAGATGTTCCCCGTAGGCTGTAAGAGCACTGTGCAGAGCGAGTTGTTTCTTAGCTTCCCAAAGAGCTGGAAGCAAGATGCTGTGGGGCCCAACTCGCCCCTTGGAAAGAAGCCTGCACGTTGTGCCTTTCAGCTCTAGGGCAAAGTAGCACACCCAGAGCAGAAGTCCTACTTCAGCCAGATCAGGCCTGCAAAGAAACTGCGTTTCACAGAACTTTGGAAGAGATGTTCCCGGTAGGCTGTAAGAGCACTGTGCAGAGCGAGTTGTTTCTTAGCTTCCCAAAGAGCTGGAAGCAAGATGCAGTGGGGCCCAACTCGCCCTTTGGAAAGAAGCCTGCACCTTGTGCCTTTCAGCTCTAGGGCTAAGTAGCACACCCAGAGCAGAAGTCCTACTTCAGCCAGATCAGGCCTGCAAAGAAACTGCGTTTCACAGTCCCTTGGAAGAGATGTTCCCGGTAGGCTGTAAGAGCACTGTGCAGAGCGAGTTGTTTCTTAGCTTCCCAAAGAGCTGGAAGCAAAATGCTGTGGGGCCCAACTCGCCCTTTGGAAAGAAGCCTGCACGTTGTGCCTTTCAGCTCTAGGGCAAAGTAGCACACCCAGAGCAGAAGTCCTACTTCAGCCAGATCAGGCCTGCAAAGAAACTGCGTTTCACAGGCCTTTGGAAGAGATGTTCCCACTAGCATTTAAGAGCACTGTGCAGAGCGAGTTGTTTCTTAGCTTCCCAAAGAGCTGGAAGCAAGATGCTGTGGGGCCCACCTCGCCCTTTGGAAAGAAGCCTGCACGTTGTGCCTTTCAGCTCTAGGGCAATGTAGCACACCCAGAGCAGAAGTCCTACTTCAGCCAGATCAGGCCTGCAAAGAAACTGCGTTTCACAGGCCTTTGGAAGAGATGTTCCCGGTAGGCTGTAAGAGCACTGTGCAGAGCGAGTTGTTTCTTAGCTTCCCAAAGAGCTGGAAGCAAGATGCTGTGGGGCCCAACTCGCCCTTTGGAAAGAAGCCTGCACGTTGTGCCTTTCAGCTCTAGGGCAAAGTAGCACACCCAGAGCAGAAGTCCTACTTCAGCCAGATCAGGCCTGCCAAGAAACTGCGTTTCATAGGCCTTTGGAAGAGATGTTCCCTGTAGGCTGTAAGAGCACTGTGCAGAGCGAGTTGTTTCTTAGCTTCCCAAAGAGCTGGAAGCAAGATGCTGTGGGGCCCAACGCGCCCCTTGGAAAGAAGCCTGCACGTTGTGCCTTTCAGCTCTAGGGCAAAGTAGCACACCCAGAGCAGAAGTCCTACTTCAGCCAGATCAGCCCTGCAAAGACACTGCGTTTCACAGGCCTTTGGAAGAGATGTTCCCGGTAGGCTGTAAGAGCACTGTGCAGAGCGAGTTGTTTCTTAGCTTCCCAAAGAGCTGGAAGCAAGATGCTGTGGGGCCCAACTCGCCCTTTGGAAAGAAGCCTGCACGTTGTGCCTTTCAGCTCTAGGGCAAAGTAGCACACCCAGAGCAGAAGTCCTACTTCAGCCAGATCAGGCCTACAAAGAAACTGCGTTTCACAGTCCCTTGGAAGTGATGTTCCCGGTAGGCTGTAAGAGCACTGTGCAGAGCGAGTTGTTTCTTAGCTTCCCAAAGAGCTGGAGGCAAGATGCTGTGGGGCCCAACTCGCCCCTTGGAAGGAAGCCTGCACGTTGTTCCTTTCAGCTCTAGGGCAATGGAGCACACCCAGAGCAGAAGTCCTACTTCAGCCAAATCAGGCCTGCAAACAAACTGCATTTCACTGGCCTTTGGAAGAGATGTTCCCGGTAGGCTGTAGGAGCACTGTGCAGAGCGAGTTGTTTCTTAGCTTCCCAAAGAGCTGGAAGCAAGATGCTGTGGGGCCCAACTCGCCCTTTGGAAAGAAGCCTGCACGTTGTGCCTTTCAGCTCTAGGGCAAAGTAGCACACCCAGAGCAGAAGTCCTACTTCAGCCAGATCAGCCCTGCAAAGAAGCTGCGTTTCAGAGGACTTTGGAAGAGATGTTCCCGGTAGGCTGTAAGAGCACTGTGCAGAGCGAGTTGTTTCTTAGCTTCCCAAAGAGCTGGACGCAAGATGCTGTGGGGCCCAACTCGCCCTTTGGAAAGAAGCCTGCACGTTGTGCCTTTCAGCTCTAGGGCAAAGTAGCACACCCAGAGCAGAAGTCCTACTTCAGCCAGATCAGGCCTGCAAAGAAACTGCGTTTCACAGGCCTTTGGAAGAGATGTTCCCGGTAGGCTGTAAGAGCACTGTGCAGAGCGAGTTGTTTCTTAGCTTCCCAAAGAGCTGGAAGCAAGATGCTGTGGGGCCCAACTCGCCCTTTGGAAAGAAGCCTGCACGTTGTGACTTTCAGCTCTAGGGCAATGTAGCACACCCAGAGCAGAAGTCCTACTTCAGCCAGATCAGGCCTGCAAAGAAACTGCGTTTCACAGGACTTTGGAAGAGATGTTCCCGGTAGGCTGTAAGAGCACTGTGCAGAGCGAGTTGTTTCTTAGCTTCCCAAAGAGCTGGAAGCAAGATTCTGTGGGGCCCAACTCGCCCTTTGGAAAGAAGCCTGCACGTTGTGACTTTCAGCTCTAGGGCAATGTAGCACACCCAGAGCAGAAGTCCTACTTCAGCCAGATCAGGCCTGCAAAGAAACTGCATTTCACAGGCCTTTGGAAGAGATGTTCCCGGTAGGCTGTAAGAGCACTGTGCAGAACGAGTTGTTTCTTAGCTTCCCAAAGAGCTGGAAGCAAGATGCTGTGGGGCCCAACTCGCCCTTTGGAAAGAAGCCTGCACGTTGTGCCTTTCAGCTCTAGGGCAAAGTAGCACAGCCCAGAGCAGAAGTCCTACTTCAGCCAGATCAGGCCTGCAAAGAAACTGCGTTTCACAGGCCTTTGGAAGAGATGTTCCCGGTAGGCTGCAAGAGCACTGTGCAGAGCGAGTTGTTTCAAAGCTTCCCAAAGAGCTGGAAGCAAGATGCTGTGGGGCCCAACTCGCCCTTTGGAAAGAAGCCTGCACCTTGTGCCTTTCAGCTCTAGGGCAATGTAGCACACCCAGAGCAGAAGTCCTACTTCAGCCAGATCAGGCCTGCAAAGAAACTGCGTTTCACAGTCCTTTGGAAGAGATGTTCCCGGTAGGCTGTAAGAGCACTGTGCAGAACGAGTTGTTTCTTAGCTTCCCAAAGAGCTGGAAGCAAGATGCTGTGGGGCCCAACTCGCCCTTTGGAAAGAAGCCTGCACGTTGTGCCTTTCAGCTCTAGGGCAAAGTAGCACACGCAGAGCAGAAGTCCTACTTCAGCCAGATCAGGCCTGCAAAGAAACTGCGTTTCATAGGCCTTTGGAAGAGATGTTCCCTGTACGCTGAAAGAGCACTGTGCAGAGCGAGTTGTTTCTTAGCTTCCCAAAGAGCTGGAAGCAAGATGCTGTGGGGCCCAACTCGCCCCTTGTAAAGAAGCCTGCACGTTGTGCCTTTCAGCTCTAGGGCAATGTAGCACACCCAGAGCAGAAGTCCTACTTCAGCCAGATCAGGCCTGCAAAGAAACTGCGTTTCACAGGCCTTTGGAAGAGATGTTCCCTGTACGCTGTAAGAGGACTGTGCAGAGCGAGTTGTTTCTTAGCTTCCCAAAGAGCTGGAAGCAAGATGCTGTGGGGCCCAACGCGCCCCTTGGTAAGAAGCCTGCACGTTGTGCCTTTCAGCTCTAGGGCAATGTAGCACACCCAGGGCAGAAGTCCTACTTCAGCCAGATCAGGCCTGCAAAGAAACTGCGTTTCATAGGCCTTTGGAAGAGATGTTCCCGGTAGGCTGTAAGAGCACTTTGCAGAGCGAGTTGTTTCTTAGCTTCCCAAAGAGCTCGAAGCAAGATGCTGTGGGGCCCAACTCGCCCTTTGGAAAGAAGCCTGCACGTTGTGCCTTTCAGCTCTAGGGCAAAGTAGCACAGCCCAGAGCAGAAGTCCTACTTCAGCCAGATCAGGCCTGCAAAGAAACTGCGTTTCACAGGCCTTTGTAAGAGATGTTCCCGGTAGGCTGCAAGAGCACTGTGCAGAGCGAGTTGTTTCAAAGCTTCCCAAAGAGCTGGAAGCAAGATGCTGTGGGGCCCAACTCGCCCTTTGGAAAGAAGCCTGCACCTTGTGCCTTTCAGCTCTAGGGCAATGGAGCACACCCAGAGCAGAAGTCCTACTTCAGCCAGATCAGGCCTGCAAAGACACTGCGTTTCACAGGCCTTTGGAAGAGATGTTCCCGGTAGGCTGTAAGAGCACTGTGCACAGCGAGTTGTTTCTTAGCTTCCCAAAGAGCTGGAAGCAAGATGCTGTGGGGCCCAACTCGCCCTTTGGAAAGAAGCCTGCACGTTGTGCCTTTCAGCTCTAGGGCAAAGTAGCACACCCAGAGCAGAAGTACTACTTCAGCCAGATCAGCCCTGCAAAGACAGTGCGTTTGAGAGGCCTTTGGAAGAGATGTTCCCGGTAGGCTGTAAGAGCACTGTGCAGAGCGAGTTGTTTCTTAGCTTCCCAAAGAGCTGGAAGCAAGATGCTGTGGGGCCCAAATCGCCCCTTGGAAAGAAGCCTGCACGTTGTGCCTTTCAGCTCTAGGGCAATGTAGCACACCCAGAGCAGAAGTCCTACTTCAGCCAAATCAGGCCTGCAAACAAACTGCATTTCACAGGCCTTTGGAAGAGATGTTCCCGGTAGGCTGTAAGAGCACTGTGCAGAGCGAGTTGTTTCTTAGCTTCCCAAAGAGCTGGAAGCAAGATGCTGTGGGGCCCAACTCGCCCTTTGGAAAGAAGCCTGCACGTTGTGCCTTTCAGCTCTAGGGCAAAGTAGCACACCCAGAGCAGAAGTCCTACTTCAGCCAGATCAGGCCTGCAAAGAAACTGCGTTTCACAGGCCTTTGGAAGAGATGTTCCCGGTAGGCTGTAAGAGCACTGTGCAGAGCGAGTTGTTTCTTAGCTTCCCAAAGAGCTGCAAGCAAGATGCTGTGGGGCCCAACTCGCCCTTTGGAAAGAAGCCTGCTCGTTCTGCCTTTCAGCTCTAGGGCAGTGTAGCACACCGAGAGCAGAAGTCCTACTTCAGCCAGATCAGGCCTGCAAAGAAACTGCGTTTCAAAGGCCTTTGGAAGAGATGTTCCCACTAGGCTGTAAGAGCACTGTGCAGAGCGAGTTGTTTCTTAGCTTCCCAAAGAGCTGGAAGCAAGATGCTGTGGGGCCCAACTCGCCCTTTGGAAAGAAGCCTGCACGTTGTGCCTTTCAGCTCTAGGGCAATGTAGCACACCCAGAGCAGAAGTCCTCCTTCAGCCAGATAAGGCCTGCAAAGAAACTGCGTTTCACAGGACTTTGGAAGACATGTTCCCGGTAGGCTGTAAGAGCACTGTGCAGAGCGAGTTCTTTCTTAGCTTCCCAAAGAGCTGGAAGCAAGATGCTGTGGGGCCCAACTCGCCCCTTGGAAAGAAGCCTGCACGTTGAGACTTTCAGCTCTAGGGCAATGTAGCACACCCAGAGCAGAAGTCCTACTTCAGCCAGATCAGGCCTGCAAAGAAACTGCGTTTCATAGGCCTTTGGAAGAGATGTTCCCTGTACGCTGTAAGAGGACTGTGCAGAGCGAGTTGTTTCTTAGCTTCCCAAAGAGCTGGAAGCAAGATGCTGTGGGGCCCACCTCGCCCCTTGGAAAGAAGCCTGCACGTTGTGCCTTTCAGCTCTAGGGCAATGTAGCACACCCAGGGCAGAAGTCCTACTTCAGCCAGATCAGGCCTGCAAAGAAACTGCGTTTCACAGTCCTTTGGAAGAGATGTTCCCGGTAGGCTGTAAGAGCACTTTGCAGAGCGAGTTGTTTCTTAGCTTCCCAAAGAGCTCGAAGCAAGATGCTGTGGGGCCCAACTCGCCCTTTGGAAAGAAGCCTGCACGTTGTGCCTTTCAGCTCTAGGGCAATGTAGCACACCCAGAGCAGAAGTCCTACTTCAGCCAAATCAGGCCTGCAAACAAACTGCATTTCACAGGCCTTTGGAAGAGATTTTCCCACTAGGATTTAAGAGCACTGTGCAGAACGAGTTGTTTCTTAGCTTCCCAAAGAGCTGGAAGCAAGATGCTGTGGGGCCCAACTCGCCCTTTGGAAAGAAGCCTGCACGTTGTTCCTTTCAGCTCTAGGGCAATGTAGCACACCCAGAGCAGAAGTCCTACTTCAGCCAAATCAGGCCTGCAAACAAACTGCATTTCACAGGCCTTTGGAAGAGATTTTCCCACTAGGATTTAAGAGCACTGTGCAGAACGAGTTGTTTCTTAGCTTCCCAAAGAGCTGGAAGCAAGATGCTGTGGGGCCCAACTCGCCCTTTGGAAAGAAGCCTGCACGTTGTGCCTTTCAGCTCTAGGGCAAAGTAGCACACCCAGAGCAGAAGTCCTACTTCAGCCAGATCAGCCCTGCAAAGAAACTGCGTTTCAGAGGACTTTGGAAGAGATGTTCCCGGTAGGCTGTAAGAGCACTGTGCAGAGCGAGTTGTTTCTTAGCTTCCCAAAGAGCTGGACGCAAGATGCTGTGGGGCCCAAATCGCCCTTTGGAAAGAAGCCTGCACGTTGTGCCTTTCAGCTCTAGGGCAATGTAGCACACCCAGAGCAGAAGTCCTACTTCAGCCAGATCAGGCCTGCAAAGAAACTGCATTTCAGAGGCCTTTGGAAGAGATGTTCCCACTAGGCTGTAAGAGCACTGTGCAGAGCGAGTTCTTTCTTAGGTTCCCAAAGAGCTGGAAGCAAGATGCTGTGGGGCCCAACTCGCCCTTTGGAAAGAAGCCTGCACGTTGTGCCTTTCAGCTCTAGGGCAAAGTAGCACACCCAGAGCAGAAGTCCTACTTCAGCCAGATCAGGCCTGCAGAGAAACTGCGTTTCACAGGCCTTTGGAAGAGATGTTCCCGGTAGGCTGTAAGAGCACTGTGCAGAGCGAGTTGTTTCTTAGCTTCCCAAAGAGCTGGAAGCAAGATGCTGTGGGGCCCAACTCGCCCTTTGGAAAGAAGCCTGCACGTTGTGCCTTTCAGCTCTAGGGCAGTGTAGCACACGGAGAGCAAAAGTCCTACTTCAGCCAGATCAGGCCTGCAAAGAAAATGCGTTTCAAAGGCCTTTGGAAGAGATGTTCCCACTAGGCTGTAAGAGCACTGTGCAGAGCGAGTTGTTTCTTAGCTTCCCAAAGAGCTGGAAGAAAGATGCTGTGGGGCCCAACTCGCCCTTTGGAAAGAAGCCTGCACGTTGTGCCTTTCAGCTCTAGGGCAATGTAGCACACCCAGAGCAGAAGTCCTCCTTCAGCCAGATAAGGCCTGCAAAGAAACTGCGTTTCACAGGACTTTGGAAGACATGTTCCCGGTAGGCTGTAAGAGCACTGTGCAGAGCGAGTTCTTTCTTAGCTTCCCAAAGAGATGGAAGCAAGATGCTGTGGGGCCCATCTCGCCCCTTGGAAAGAAGCCTGCACGTTGAGACTTTCAGCTCTAGGGCAATGTAGCACACCCAGAGCAGAAGTCCTACTTCAGCCAGATCAGGCCTGCAAAGAAACTGCGTTTCACAGGCCTTTGGAAGAGATGTTCCCGGTAGGCTGTAAGAGCACTGTGCAGAGCGAGTTCTTTCTTAGCTTCCCAAAGAGCTGGAAGCAAGATGCTGTGGGGCCCAACTCGCCCCTTGGAAAGAAGCCTGCACGTTGAGACTTTCAGCTCTAGGGCAATGTAGCACACCCAGAGCAGAAGTCCTACTTCAGCCAGATCAGGCCTGCAAAGAAACTGCGTTTCATAGGCCTTTGGAAGAGATGTTCCCTGTACGCTGAAAGAGGACTGTGCAGAGCGAGTTGTTTCTTAGCTTCCCAAAGAGCTGGAAGCAAGATGCTGTGGGGCCCACCGCGCCCCTTGGAAAGAAGCCTGCACGTTGTGCCTTTCAGCTCTAGGGCAATGTAGCACACCCAGGGCAGAAGTCCTACTTCAGCCAGATCAGGCCTGCAAAGAAACTGCGTTTCACAGTCCTTTGGAAGAGATGTTCCCGGTAGGCTGTAAGAGCACTTTGCAGAGCGAGTTGTTTCTTAGCTTCCCAAAGAGCTCGAAGCAAGATGCTGTGGGGCCCAACTCGCCCTTTGGAAAGAAGCCTGCACGTTGTGCCTTTCAGCTCTAGGGCAATGTAGCACACCCAGAGCAGAAGTCCTACTTCAGCCAAATCAGGCCTGCAAACAAACTGCATTTCACAGGCCTTTGGAAGAGATTTTCCCACTAGGATTTAAGAGCACTGTGCAGAACGAGTTGTTTCTTAGCTTCCCAAAGAGCTGGAAGCAAGATGCTGTGGGGCCCAACTCGCCCTTTGGAAAGAAGCCTGCACGTTGTTCCTTTCAGCTCTAGGGCAATGTAGCACACCCAGAGCAGAAGTCCTACTTCAGCCAAATCAGGCCTGCAAACAAACTGCATTTCACAGGCCTTTGGAAGAGATTTTCCCACTAGGATTTAAGAGCACTGTGCAGAACGAGTTGTTTCTTAGCTTCCCAAAGAGCTGGAAGCAAGATGCTGTGGGGCCCAACTCGCCCTTTGGAAAGAAGCCTGCACGTTGTGCCTTTCAGCTCTAGGGCAAAGTAGCACACCCAGAGCAGAAGTCCTACTTCAGCCAGATCAGCCCTGCAAAGAAACTGCGTTTCAGAGGACTTTGGAAGAGATGTTCCCGGTAGGCTGTAAGAGCACTGTGCAGAGCGAGTTGTTTCTTAGCTTCCCAAAGAGCTGGACGCAAGATGCTGTGGGGCCCAAATCGCCCTTTGGAAAGAAGCCTGCACGTTGTGCCTTTCAGCTCTAGGGCAATGTAGCACACCCAGAGCAGAAGTCCTACTTCAGCCAGATCAGGCCTGCAAAGAAACTGCATTTCAGAGGCCTTTGGAAGAGATGTTCCCACTAGGCTGTAAGAGCACTGTGCAGAGCGAGTTGTTTCTTAGGTTCCCAAAGAGCTGGAAGCAAGATGCTGTGGGGCCCAACTCGCCCTTTGGAAAGAAGCCTGCACGTTGTGCCTTTCAGCTCTAGGGCAAAGTAGCACACCCAGAGCAGAAGTCCTACTTCAGCCAGATCAGGCCTGCAGAGAAACTGCGTTTCACAGGCCTTTGGAAGAGATGTTCCCGGTAGGCTGTAAGAGCACTGTGCAGAGCGAGTTGTTTCTTAGCTTCCCAAAGAGCTGGAAGCAAGATGCTGTGGGGCCCAACTCGCCCTTTGGAAAGAAGCCTGCACGTTGTGCCTTTCAGCTCTAGGGCAGTGTAGCACACGGAGAGCAAAAGTCCTACTTCAGCCAGATCAGGCCTGCAAAGAAAATGCGTTTCAAAGGCCTTTGGAAGAGATGTTCCCACTAGGCTGTAAGAGCACTGTGCAGAGCGAGTTGTTTCTTAGCTTCCCAAAGAGCTGGAAGAAAGATGCTGTGGGGCCCAACTCGCCCTTTGGAAAGAAGCCTGCACGTTGTGCCTTTCAGCTCTAGGGCAATGTAGCACACCCAGAGCAGAAGTCCTCCTTCAGCCAGATAAGGCCTGCAAAGAAACTGCGTTTCACAGGACTTTGGAAGACATGTTCCCGGTAGGCTGTAAGAGCACTGTGCAGAGCGAGTTCTTTCTTAGCTTCCCAAAGAGATGGAAGCAAGATGCTGTGGGGCCCATCTCGCCCCTTGGAAAGAAGCCTGCACGTTGAGACTTTCAGCTCTAGGGCAATGTAGCACACCCAGAGCAGAAGTCCTACTTCAGCCAGATCAGGCCTGCAAAGAAACTGCGTTTCACAGGCCTTTGGAAGAGATGTTCCCGGTAGGCTGTAAGAGCACTGTGCAGAACGAGTTGTTTCTTAGCTTCCCAAAGAGCTGGAAGCAAGATGCTGTGGGGCCCAACTCGCCCTTTGGAAAGAAGCCTGCACGTTGTGCCTTTCAGCTCTAGGGCAATGTAGCACACCCAGAGCAGAAGTCCTACTTCAGCCAAATCAGGCCTGCAAAGAAACTGCATTTCACAGGCCTTTGGAAGAGATTTTCCCACTAGGATTTAAGAGCACTGTGCAGAACGAGTTGTTTCTTAGCTTCCCAAAGAGCTGGAAGCAAGATGCTGTGGGGCCCAACTCGCCCTTTGGAAAGAAGCCTGCACGTTGTTCCTTTCAGCTCTAGGGCAATGTAGCACACCCAGAGCAGAAGTCCTACTTCAGCCAAATCAGGCCTGCAAAGAAACTGCATTTCACAGGCCTTTGGAAGAGATTTTCCCACTAGGATTTAAGAGCACTGTGCAGAACGAGTTGTTTCTTAGCTTCCCAAAGAGCTGGAAGCAAGATGCTGTGGGGCCCAACTCGCCCTTTGGAAAGAAGCCTGCACGTTGTGCCTTTCAGCTCTAGGGCAAAGTAGCACACCCAGAGCAGAAGTCCTACTTCAGCCAGATCAGGCCTGCAAAGAAACTGCGTTTCACAGGACTTTGGAAGAGATGTTCCCGGTAGGCTGTAAGAGCACTGTGCAGAGCGAGTTGTTTCTTAGCTTCCCAAAGAGCTGGACGCAAGATGCTGTGGGGCCCAACTCGCCCTTTGGAAAGAAGCCTGCACGTTGTGCCTTTCAGCTCTAGGGCAAAGTAGCACACCCAGAGCAGAAGTCCTACTTCAGCCAGATCAGGCCTGCAAAGAAACTGCATTTCAGAGGCCTTTGGAAGAGATGTTCCCACTAGGCTGTAAGAGCACTGTGCAGAGCGAGTTCTTTCTTAGCTTCCCAAAGAGCTGGAAGCAAGATGCTGTGGGGCCCAACTCGCCCTTTGGAAAGAAGCCTGCACGTTGTGCCTTTCAGCTCTAGGGCAAAGTAGCACACCCAGAGCAGAAGTCCTACTTCAGCCAGATCAGGCCTGCAAAGAAACTGCGTTTCACAGGCCTTTGGAAGAGATGTTCCCGGTAGGCTGTAAGAGCACTGTGCAGAGCGAGTTGTTTCTTAGCTTCCCAAAGAGCTGGAAGCAAGATGCTGTGGGGCCCAACTCGCCCTTTGGAAAGAAGCCTGCACGTTGTGCCTTTCAGCTCTAGGGCAATGTAGCACACCCAGAGCAAAAGTCCTACTTCAGCCAGATCAGGCCTGCAAAGAAACTGCGTTTCACAGGCCTTTGGAAGAGATGTTCCCACTAGGCTGTAAGAGCACTGTGCAGAGCGAGTTGTTTCTTAGCTTCCCAAAGAGCTGGAAGCAAGATGCTGTGGGGCCCAACTCGCCCTTTGGAAAGAAGCCTGCACGTTGTGCCTTTCAGCTCTAGGGCAAAGTAGCACACCCAGAGCAGAAGTCCTACTTCAGCCAGATCAGGCCTGCAAAGAAACTGCGTTTCACAGGACTTTGGAAGACATGTTCCCGGTAGGCTGTAAGAGCACTGTGCAGAGCGAGTTGTTTCTTAGCTTCCCAAAGAGCTGGAAGCAAGATGCTGTGGGGCCCAACTCGCCCTTTGGAAAGAAGCCTGCACGTTGTGCCTTTCAGCTCTAGGGCAAAGTAGCACACCCAGAGCAGAAGTCCTACTTCAGCCAGATCAGGCCTGCAAAGAAACTGCGTTTCACAGGCCTTTGGAAGAGATGTTCCCGGTAGGCTGTAAGAGCACTGTGCAGAGCGAGTTGTTTCTTAGCTTCCCAAAGAGCTGGAAGCAAGATGCTGTGGGGCCCAACTCGCCCTTTGGAAAGAAGCCTGCACGTTGTGCCTTTCAGCTCTAGGGCAAAGTAGCACACCCAGAGCAGAAGTCCTACTTCAGCCAGATCAGGCCTGCAAAGAAACTGCGTTTCACAGGCCTTTGGAAGAGATGTTCCCGGTAGGCTGTAAGAGCACTGTGCAGAGCGAGTTGTTTCTTAGCTTCCCAAAGAGCTGGAAGCAAGATGCTGTGGGGCCCAACTCGCCCTTTGGAAAGAAGCCTGCACGTTGTGCCTTTCAGCTCTAGGGCAAAGAAGCACACCCAGAGCAGAAGTCCTACTTCAGCCAGATCAGGCCTGCAAAGAAACTGCGTTTCACAGTCCCTTGGAAGAGATGTTCCCGGTAGGCTGTAAGAGCACTGTGCAGAGCGAGTTGTTTCTTAGCTTCCCAAAGAGCTGGAAGCAAGATGCTGTGGGGCCCAACTCGCCCCTTGGAAAGAAGCCTGCACGTTGTGCCTTTCAGCTCTAGGGCAATGTAGCACACCCAGAGCAGAAGTCCTACTTCAGCCAAATCAGGCCTGCAAAGAAACTGCATTTCACAGGCCTTTGGAAGAGATGTTCCCACTAGGATTTAAGAGCACTGTGCAGAGCGAGTTGTTTCTTAGCTTCCCAAAGAGCTGGAAGCAAGATGCTGTGGGGCCCAACTCGCCCTTTGGAAAGAAGCCTGCACGTTGTGCCTTTCAGCTCTAGGGCAAAGTAGCACACCCAGAGCAGAAGTCCTACTTCAGCCAGATCAGGCCTGCAAAGAAACTGCGTTTCACAGGCCTTTGGAAGAGATGTTCCCGGTAGGCTGTAAGAGCACTGTGCAGAGCGAGTTGTTTCTTAGCTTCCCAAAGAGCTGGAAGCAAGATGCTGTGGGGCCCAACTCGCCCTTTGGAAAGAAGCCTGCACGTTGTGCCTTTCATCTCTAGGGCAAAGTAGCACACCCAGAGCAGAAGTCCTACTTCAGCCAGATCAGGCCTGCAAAGAAACTGCGTTTCACAGGCCTTTGGAAGAGATGTTCCCTGTAGGCTGTAAGAGCACTGTGCAGAGCGAGTTGTTTCTTAGCTTCCCAAAGAGCTGGAAGCAAGATGCTGTGGGGCCCAACTCGCCCTTTGGAAAGAAGCCTGCACGTTGTGCCTTTCAGCTCTAGGGCAATGTAGCACACCCAGAGCAGAAGTCCTACTTCAGCCAGATCAGGCCTGCAAAGAAACTGCGTTTCACAGGCCTTTGGAAGAGATGTTCCCGGTAGGCTGTAAGAGCACTGTGCAGAGCGAGTTGTTTCTTAGCTTCCCAAAGAGCTGGAAGCAAGATGCTGTGGGGCCCAACTCGCCCTTTGGAAAGAAGCCTGCACGTTGTGCCTTTCAGCTCTAGGGCAAAGTAGCACACCCAGAGCAGAAGTCCTACTTCAGCCAGATCAGGCCTGCAAAGAAACTGCGTTTCACAGGCCTTTGGAAGAGATGTTCCCGGTAGGCTGTAAGAGCACTGTGCAGAGCGAGTTGTTTCTTAGCTTCCCAAAGAGCTGGAAGCAAGATGCTGTGGGGCCCAACTCGCCCTTTGGAAAGAAGCCTGCACGTTGTGCCTTTCAGCTCTAGGGCAATGTAGCACACCCAGAGCAGAAGTCCTACTTCAGCCAGATCAGGCCTGCAAAGAAACTGCGTTTCACAGGCCTTTGGAAGAGATGTTCCCGGTAGGCTGTAAGAGCACTGTGCAGAGCGAGTTGTTTCTTAGCTTCCCAAAGAGCTGGAAGCAAGATGCTGTGGGGCCCAACTCGCCCTTTGGAAAGAAGCCTGCACGTTGTGCCTTTCAGCTCTAGGGCAAAGTAGCACACCCAGAGCAGAAGTCCTACTTCAGCCAGATCAGGCCTGCAAAGAAACTGCGTTTCACAGGCCTTTGGAAGAGATGTTCCCGGTAGGCTGTAAGAGCACTGTGCAGAGCGAGTTGTTTCTTAGCTTCCCAAAGAGCTGGAAGCAAGATGCTGTGGGGCCCAACTCGCCCCTTGGAAAGAAGCCTGCACGTTGTGCCTTTCAGCTCTAGGGCAATGTAGCACACCCAGAGCAGAAGTCCTACTTCAGCCAGATCAGGCCTGCAAAGAAACTGCGTTTCACAGGCCTTTGGAAGAGATGTTCCCGGTAGGCTGTAAGAGCACTGTGCAGAGCGAGTTGTTTCTTAGCTTCCCAAAGAGCTGGAAGCAAGATGCTGTGGGGCCCAACTCGCCCTTTGGAAAGAAGCCTGCACGTTGTGCCTTTCAGCTCTAGGGCAAAGTAGCACACCCAGAGCAGAAGTCCTACTTCAGCCAGATCAGGCCTGCAAAGAAACTGCGTTTCACAGGCCTTTGGAAGAGATGTTCCCGGTAGGCTGTAAGAGCACTGTGCAGAGCGAGTTGTTTCTTAGCTTCCCAAAGAGCTGGAAGCAAGATGCTGTGGGGCCCAACTCGCCCTTTGGAAAGAAGCCTGCACGTTGTGCCTTTCAGCTCTAGGGCAAAGTAGCACACCCAGAGCAGAAGTCCTACTTCAGCCAGATCAGGCCTGCAAAGAAACTGCGTTTCACAGGCCTTTGGAAGAGATGTTCCCGGTAGGCTGTAAGAGCACTGTGCAGAGCGAGTTGTTTCTTAGCTTCCCAAAGAGCTGGAAGCAAGATGCTGTGGGGCCCAACTCGCCCTTTGGAAAGAAGCCTGCACGTTGTGCCTTTCAGCTCTAGGGCAATGTAGCACACCCAGAGCAGAAGTCCTACTTCAGCCAGATCAGGCCTGCAAAGAAACTGCGTTTCACAGGCCTTTGGAAGAGATGTTCCCACTAGGCTGTAAGAGCACTGTGCAGAACGAGTTGTTTCTTAGCTTCCCAAAGAGCTGGAAGCAAGATGCTGTGGGGCCCAACTCGCCCTTTGGAAAGAAGCCTGCACGTTGTGCCTTTCAGCTCTAGGGCAAAGTAGCACACCCAGAGCAGAAGTCCTACTTCAGCCAGATCAGGCCTGCAAAGAAACTGCGTTTCACTGGCCTTTGGAAGAGATGTTCCCACTAGGCTGTAAGAGCACTGTGCAGAGCGAGTTGTTTCTTAGCTTCCCAAAGAGCTGGAAGCAAGATGCTGTGGGGCCCAACTCGCCCTTTGGAAAGAAGCCTGCACGTTGTGCCTTTCAGCTCTAGGGCAAAGTAGCACACCCAGAGCAGAAGTCCTACTTCAGCCAGATCAGGCCTGCAAAGAAACTGCGTTTCACAGGCCTTTGGAAGAGATGTTCCCGGTAGGCTGTAAGAGCACTGTGCAGAGCGAGTTGTTTCTTAGCTTCCCAAAGAGCTGGAAGCAAGATGCTGTGGGGCCCAACTCGCCCTTTGGAAAGAAGCCTGCACGTTGTGCCTTTCAGCTCTAGGGCAAAGTAGCACACCCAGAGCAGAAGTACTACTTCAGCCAGATCAGCCCTGCAAAGACAGTGCGTTTGAGAGGCCTTTGGAAGAGATGTTCCCGGTAGGCTGTAAGAGCACTGTGCAGAGCGAGTTGTTTCTTAGCTTCCCAAAGAGCTGGAAGCAAGATGCTGTGGGGCCCAACTCGCCCTTTGGAAAGAAGCCTGCACGCAGTGAAATCGCCCCTTGGAAAGCCTCACGTTGTGCCTTTCAGCTCTAGGGCAATGTAGCACACCAAGAGCAGAAGTCCTCCTTCAGCCAGATCAGGCCTGCAAAGAAACTGCGTTTCACAGGCCTTTGGAATAGATGTTCCCGGTAGGCTCTAAGAGCACTGTGCAGAGCGAGTTGTTTCTTAGCTTCCCAAGGAGCTGGACGCAAGATGCTGTGGGCCCCAACTCGCCCTTTGGAAAGAAGCCTGCACGTTGTGCCTTTCACCTCTAGGGCAAAGTAGCACACCCAGAGCAGAAGTCCTACTTCAGCCAGATCAGGCCTGCAAAGAAACTGCGTTTGAGCGGCCTTTGGAAGAGATGTTCCCGGTAGGCTGTAAGAGCACTGTGCAGAGCGAGTTGTTTCTTAGCTTCCCAAAGAGCTGGAAGCAAGATGCTGTGGGGCCCAACTCGCCCTTTGGAAATAAGCCTGCACGTTGTGCCTTTCAGCTCTAGGGCAAAGAAGCACACCCAGAGCAGAAGGCCTACTTCAGCCAGATCAGGCCTACAAAGAAACTGCGTTTCACAGTCCCTTGGAAGAGATGTTCCCGGTAGGCTGTAAGAGCACTGTGCAGAGCGAGTTGTTTCTTAGCTTCCCAAAGAGCTGGAAGCAAGATGCTGTGGGGCCCAACTCGCCCCTTGGAAAGAAGCCTGCACGTTGTGCCTTTCAGCTCTAGGGCAATGTAGCACACCCAGAGCAGAAGTCCTACTTCAACCAAATCAGGCCTGCAAAGAAACTGCATTTCACAGGCCTTTGGAAGAGATTTTCCCACTAGGATTTAAGAGCACTGTGCAGAACGAGTTGTTTCTTAGCTTCCCAAAGAGCTGGAGGCAAGATGCTGTGGGGCCCAACTCGCCCTTTGGAAAGAAGCCTGCACGTTGTTCCTTTCAGCTCTAGAGCAATGTAGCACACCCAGAGCAGAAGTCCTACTTCAGCCAAATCAGGCCTGCAAACAAACTGCATTTCACTGGCCTTTGGAAGAGATGTTCCCGGTAGGCTGTAGGAGCACTGTGCAGAGCGAGTTGTTTCTTAGCTTCCCAAAGAGCTGGAAGCAAGATGCTGTGGGGCCCAACTCGCCCTTTGGAAAGAAGCCTGCACGTTGTGCCTTTCAGCTCTAGGGCAAAGTAGCACACCCAGAGCAGAAGTCCTACTTCAGCCAGATCAGCCCTGCAAAGAAACTGCGTTTCAGAGGACTTTGGAAGAGATGTTCCCGGTAGGCTGTAAGAGCACTGTGCAGAGCGAGTTGTTTCTTAGCTTCCCAAAGAGCTGGACGCAAGATGCTGTGGGGCCCAAATCGCCCTTTGGAAAGAAGCCTGCACGTTGTGCCTTTCAGCTCTAGGGCAAAGTAGCACACCCAGAGCAGAAGTCCTACTTCAGCCAGATCAGGCCTGCAAAGAAACTGCGTTTCACAGGCCTTTGGAAGAGATGTTCCCGGTAGGCTGTAAGAGCACTGTGCAGAGCGAGTTGTTTCTTAGCTTCCCAAAGAGCTGGAAGCAAGATGCTGTGGGGCCCAACTCGCCCTTTGGAAAGAAGCCTGCACGTTGTGACTTTCAGCTCTAGGGCAATGTAGCACACCCAGAGCAGAAGTCCTCCTTCAGCCAGATCAGGCCTGCAAAGAAACTGCGTTTCACAGGACTTTGGAAGAGATGTTCCCGGTAGGCTGTAAGAGCACTGTGCAGAGCGAGTTCTTTCTTAGCTTCCCAAAGAGCTGGAAGCAAGATTCTGTGGGGCCCATCTCGCCCATTGGAAAGAAGCCTGCACGTTGAGACTTTCAGCTCTAGGGCAATGTAGCACACCCAGAGCAGAAGTCCTACTTCAGCCAGATCAGGCCTGCAAAGAAACTGCATTTCACAGGCCTTTGGAAGAGATGTTCCCGGTAGGCTGTAAGAGCACTGTGCAGAACGAGTTGTTTCTTAGCTTCCCAAAGAGCTGGAAGCAAGATGCTGTGGGGCCCAACTCGCCCTTTGGAAAGAAGCCTGCACGTTGTGCCTTTCAGCTCTAGGGCAAAGTAGCAAGCCCAGAGCAGAAGTCCTACTTCAGCCAGATCAGGCCTGCAAAGAAACTGCGTTTCACAGGCCTTTGGAAGAGATGTTCCCGGTAGGCTGCAAGAGCACTGTGCAGAGCGAGTTGTTTCAAAGCTTCCCAAAGAGCTGGAAGCAAGATGCTGTGGGGCCCAACTCGCCCTTTGGAAAGAAGCCTGCACCTTGTGTCTTTCAGCTCTAGGGCAATGGAGCACACCCAGAGCAGATGTCCTACTTCAGCCAGATCAGGCCTGCAAAGACACTGCGTTTCACAGGCCTTTGGAAGAGTTGTTCCCGGTAGGCTGTAAGAGCACTGTGCACAGCGAGTTGTTTCTTAGCTTCCCAAAGAGCTGGAAGCAAGATGCTGTGGGGCTCAACTCGCCCTTTGGAAAGAAGCCTGCACGTTGTGCCTTTCAGCTCTAGGGCAAAGCAGCACACCCAGAGCAGAAGTACTACTTCAGCCAGATCAGCCCTGCAAAGACAGTGCGTTTGAGAGGCCTTTGGAAGAGATGTTCCCGGTAGGCTGTAAGAGCACTGTGCAGAGCGAGTTGTTTCTTAGCTTCCCAAAGAGCTGGAAGCAAGATGCTGTGGGGCCCAACTCGCCCTTTGGAAAGAAGCCTGCACGTTGTGCCTTTCAGCTCTAGGGCAAAGTAGCACACCCAGAGCAGAAGGCCTACTTCAGCCAGATCAGGCCTACAAAGAAACTGCGTTTCACAGTCCCTTGGAAGTGATGTTCCCGGTAGGCTGTAAGAGCACTGTGCAGAGCGAGTTGTTTCTTAGCTTCCCAAAGAGCTGGAAGCAAGATGCTGTGGGGCCCAACTCGCCCCTTGGAAGGAAGCCTGCACGTTGTTCCTTTCAGCTCTAGGGCAATGGAGCACACCCAGATCAGAAGTCCTACTTCAGCCAAATCAGGCCTGCAAACAAACTGCATTTCACAGGCCTTTGGAAGAGATGTTCCCGGTAGGCTGTAAGAGCACTGTGCAGAGCGAGTTGTTTCTTAGCTTCCCAAACAGCTGGAAACAAGATGCTGTGGGGCCCAACTCGCCCCTTGGAAGGAAGCCTGCACGTTGTTCCTTTCAGCTCTAGGGCAATGTAGCACACCCAGAGCAGAAGTCCTACTTCAGCCAAATCAGGCCTGCAAACAAACTGCATTTCAAGGCCTTTGGAAGAGATGTTCCCACTAGGATGTAAGAGCACTGTGCAGAGCGAGTTGTTTCTTAGCTTCCCAAAGAGCTGGAAGCAAGATGCTGTGGGGCCCAACTCGCCGTTTGGAAAGAAGCCTGCACGTTGTGCCTTTCAGCTCTAGGGCAAAGTAGCACACCCAGAGCAGAAGGCCTACTTCAGCCAGATCAGGCCTACAAAGAAACTGGGTTTCACAGTCCCTTGGAAGAGATGTTCCCCGTAGGCGGTAAGAGCACTGTGCAGAGCGAGTTGTTTCTTAGCTTCCCAAAGAGCTGGAAGCAAGATGCTGTGGGGCCCAACGCGCCCCTTTGAAAGAAGCCTTCACGTTGTGCCTTTCAGCTCTAGGCCAATGTAGCACACCCAGGGCAGAAGTCCTACTTCAGCCAGATCAGGCCTGCAAAGAAACTGCGTTTCACAGAACTTTGGAAGAGATGTTCCCGGTAGGCTGTAAGAGCACTGTGCAGAGCGAGTTCTTTCTTAGGTTCCCAAAGAGCTGGAAGCAAGATGCAGTGGGGCCCAACTCGCCCTTTGGAAAGAAGCCTGCACGTTGTGCCTTTCAGCTCTAGGGCTAAGTAGCACACCCAGAGCAGAAGGCCTACTTCAGCCAAATCAGGCCTGCAAAGAAACTGCATTTCACAGTCCCTTGGAAGAGATGTTCCCCGTAGGCGGTAAGAGCACTGTGCAGAGCGAGTTGTTTCTTAGCTTCCCAAAGAGCTGGAAGCAAGATGCTGTGGGGCCCAACGCGCCCCTTTGAAAGAAGCCTGCACGTTGTGCCTTTCAGCTCTAGGGCAATGTAGCACACCCAGGGCAGAAGTCCTACTTCAGCCAAATCAGGCCTGCAAAGAAACTGCATTTCACAGGCCTTTGGAAGAGATGTTCCCACTAGCATTTAAGAGCACTGTGCAGAGCGAGTTGTTTCTGAACTTCCCAAAGAGCTGGAAGCAAGATGCTGTGGGGCCCAACCCGCCCTTTGGAAATAAGCCTGCACGTTGTGCCTTTCAGCTCTAGGGCAGAGTAGCACACCCTGAGCAGAAGTCCTACTTCAGCCAGATCATGCCTGCAAAGAAACTGCATTTCACAGGCCTTTGGAAGAGATGTTCCCGGTAGGCTGTAAGAGCACTGTGCAGAGCGAGTTGTTTCTTAGCTTCCCAAAGAGCTGGAAGCAAGATGCTGTGGGGCCCAACTCGCCCTTTGGAAAGAAGACTGCACGTTGTGCCTTTCAGCTCTAGGGCAAAGTAGCACACCCAGAGCAGAAGTCCTACTTCAGCCAGATCAGGCCTGCAAAGAGACTGCGTTTCACAGTCCTTTGGAAGAGAAGTTCCCGGTAGGCTGTAAGAGCACTGTGCACAGCGAGTTGTTTCTTAGCTTCCCAAAGAGCTGGAAGAAAGATGCTGTGGGGCCCAACTCGCCCTTTGGAAAGAAGCCTACACGTTGTGCCTTTCGCTCTAGGGCAATGTAGCACACCCAGAGCAGAAGTCCTACTTCAGCCAGATCAGGCCTGCAAAGAAACTGCATTTCACAGGCCTTTGGAAGAGATGTTCCCACTAGGCTGTAAGAGCACTGTGCAGAGCGAGTTCTTTCTTAGGTTCCCAAAGAGCTGGAAGCAAGATGCTGTGGGGCCCAACTCGCCCTTGGAAAGAAGCCTGCACGTTGTGCCTTTCAGCTCTAGGGCAAAGTAGCACACCCAGAGCAGAAGTACTACTTCAGCCATATCAGCCCTGCAAAGACAGTGCGTTTGAGAGGCCTTTGGAAGAGATGTTCCCGGTAGGCTGTAAGAGCACTGTGCAGAGCGAGTTGTTTCTTAGCTTCCCAAAGAGCTGGAAGCAAGATGCTGTGGGGCCCAAATCGCCCCTTGGAAAGAAGCCTGCACGTTGTGCCTTTCAGCTCTAGGGCAATGTAGCACACCAAGAGCAGAAGTCCTCCTTCAGCCAGATCAGGCCTGCAAAGAAACTGCGTTTCACAGGCCTTTGGAATAGATGTTCCCGGTAGGCTCTAAGAGCACTGTGCAGAGCGAGTTGTTTCTTAGCTTCCCAAGGAGCTGGACGCAAGATGCTGTGGGCCCCAACTCGCCCTTTGGAAAGAAGCCTGCACGTTGTGCCTTTCACCTCTAGGGCAAAGTAGCACACCCAGAGCAGAAGTCCTACTTCAGCCAGATCAGGCCTGCAAAGAAACTGCGTTTGAGCGGCCTTTGGAAGAGATGTTCCCGGTAGGCTGTAAGAGCACTGTGCAGAGCGAGTTGTTTCTTAGCTTCCCAAAGAGCTGGAAGCAAGATGCTGTGGGGCCCAACTCGCCCTTTGGAAATAAGCCTGCACGTTGTGCCTTTCAGCTCTAGGGCAAAGAAGCACACCCAGAGCAGAAGGCCTACTTCAGCCAGATCAGGCCTACAAAGAAACTGCGTTTCACAGTCCCTTGGAAGAGATGTTCCCGGTAGGCTGTAAGAGCACTGTGCAGAGCGAGTTGTTTCTTAGCTTCCCAAAGAGCTGGAAGCAAGATGCTGTGGGGCCCAACTCGCCCCTTGGAAAGAAGCCTGCACGTTGTGCCTTTCAGCTCTAGGGCAATGTAGCACACCCAGAGCAGAAGTCCTACTTCAACCAAATCAGGCCTGCAAAGAAACTGCATTTCACAGGCCTTTGGAAGAGATTTTCCCACTAGGATTTAAGAGCACTGTGCAGAACGAGTTGTTTCTTAGCTTCCCAAAGAGCTGGAGGCAAGATGCTGTGGGGCCCAACTCGCCCTTTGGAAAGAAGCCTGCACGTTGTTCCTTTCAGCTCTAGAGCAATGTAGCACACCCAGAGCAGAAGTCCTACTTCAGCCAAATCAGGCCTGCAAACAAACTGCATTTCACTGGCCTTTGGAAGAGATGTTCCCGGTAGGCTGTAGGAGCACTGTGCAGAGCGAGTTGTTTCTTAGCTTCCCAAAGAGCTGGAAGCAAGATGCTGTGGGGCCCAACTCGCCCTTTGGAAAGAAGCCTGCACGTTGTGCCTTTCAGCTCTAGGGCAAAGTAGCACACCCAGAGCAGAAGTCCTACTTCAGCCAGATCAGCCCTGCAAAGAAACTGCGTTTCAGAGGACTTTGGAAGAGATGTTCCCGGTAGGCTGTAAGAGCACTGTGCAGAGCGAGTTGTTTCTTAGCTTCCCAAAGAGCTGGACGCAAGATGCTGTGGGGCCCAAATCGCCCTTTGGAAAGAAGCCTGCACGTTGTGCCTTTCAGCTCTAGGGCAAAGTAGCACACCCAGAGCAGAAGTCCTACTTCAGCCAGATCAGGCCTGCAAAGAAACTGCGTTTCACAGGCCTTTGGAAGAGATGTTCCCGGTAGGCTGTAAGAGCACTGTGCAGAGCGAGTTGTTTCTTAGCTTCCCAAAGAGCTGGAAGCAAGATGCTGTGGGGCCCAACTCGCCCTTTGGAAAGAAGCCTGCACGTTGTGACTTTCAGCTCTAGGGCAATGTAGCACACCCAGAGCAGAAGTCCTCCTTCAGCCAGATCAGGCCTGCAAAGAAACTGCGTTTCACAGGACTTTGGAAGAGATGTTCCCGGTAGGCTGTAAGAGCACTGTGCAGAGCGAGTTCTTTCTTAGCTTCCCAAAGAGCTGGAAGCAAGATTCTGTGGGGCCCATCTCGCCCATTGGAAAGAAGCCTGCACGTTGAGACTTTCAGCTCTAGGGCAATGTAGCACACCCAGAGCAGAAGTCCTACTTCAGCCAGATCAGGCCTGCAAAGAAACTGCATTTCACAGGCCTTTGGAAGAGATGTTCCCGGTAGGCTGTAAGAGCACTGTGCAGAACGAGTTGTTTCTTAGCTTCCCAAAGAGCTGGAAGCAAGATGCTGTGGGGCCCAACTCGCCCTTTGGAAAGAAGCCTGCACGTTGTGCCTTTCAGCTCTAGGGCAAAGTAGCAAGCCCAGAGCAGAAGTCCTACTTCAGCCAGATCAGGCCTGCAAAGAAACTGCGTTTCACAGGCCTTTGGAAGAGATGTTCCCGGTAGGCTGCAAGAGCACTGTGCAGAGCGAGTTGTTTCAAAGCTTCCCAAAGAGCTGGAAGCAAGATGCTGTGGGGCCCAACTCGCCCTTTGGAAAGAAGCCTGCACCTTGTGTCTTTCAGCTCTAGGGCAATGGAGCACACCCAGAGCAGATGTCCTACTTCAGCCAGATCAGGCCTGCAAAGACACTGCGTTTCACAGGCCTTTGGAAGAGTTGTTCCCGGTAGGCTGTAAGAGCACTGTGCACAGCGAGTTGTTTCTTAGCTTCCCAAAGAGCTGGAAGCAAGATGCTGTGGGGCTCAACTCGCCCTTTGGAAAGAAGCCTGCACGTTGTGCCTTTCAGCTCTAGGGCAAAGCAGCACACCCAGAGCAGAAGTACTACTTCAGCCAGATCAGCCCTGCAAAGACAGTGCGTTTGAGAGGCCTTTGGAAGAGATGTTCCCGGTAGGCTGTAAGAGCACTGTGCAGAGCGAGTTGTTTCTTAGCTTCCCAAAGAGCTGGAAGCAAGATGCTGTGGGGCCCAACTCGCCCTTTGGAAAGAAGCCTGCACGTTGTGCCTTTCAGCTCTAGGGCAAAGTAGCACACCCAGAGCAGAAGGCCTACTTCAGCCAGATCAGGCCTACAAAGAAACTGCGTTTCACAGTCCCTTGGAAGTGATGTTCCCGGTAGGCTGTAAGAGCACTGTGCAGAGCGAGTTGTTTCTTAGCTTCCCAAAGAGCTGGAAGCAAGATGCTGTGGGGCCCAACTCGCCCCTTGGAAGGAAGCCTGCACGTTGTTCCTTTCAGCTCTAGGGCAATGGAGCACACCCAGATCAGAAGTCCTACTTCAGCCAAATCAGGCCTGCAAACAAACTGCATTTCACAGGCCTTTGGAAGAGATGTTCCCGGTAGGCTGTAAGAGCACTGTGCAGAGCGAGTTGTTTCTTAGCTTCCCAAACAGCTGGAAACAAGATGCTGTGGGGCCCAACTCGCCCCTTGGAAGGAAGCCTGCACGTTGTTCCTTTCAGCTCTAGGGCAATGTAGCACACCCAGAGCAGAAGTCCTACTTCAGCCAAATCAGGCCTGCAAACAAACTGCATTTCAAGGCCTTTGGAAGAGATGTTCCCACTAGGATGTAAGAGCACTGTGCAGAGCGAGTTGTTTCTTAGCTTCCCAAAGAGCTGGAAGCAAGATGATGTGGGGCCCAACTCGCCGTTTGGAAAGAAGCCTGCACGTTGTGCCTTTCAGCTCTAGGGCAAAGTAGCACACCCAGAGCAGAAGGCCTACTTCAGCCAGATCAGGCCTACAAAGAAACTGGGTTTCACAGTCCCTTGGAAGAGATGTTCCCCGTAGGCGGTAAGAGCACTGTGCAGAGCGAGTTGTTTCTTAGCTTCCCAAAGAGCTGGAAGCAAGATGCTGTGGGGCCCAACGCGCCCCTTTGAGAGAAGCCTTCACGTTGTGCCTTTCAGCTCTAGGCCAATGTAGCACACCCAGGGCAGAAGTCCTACTTCAGCCAGATCAGGCCTGCAAAGAAACTGCGTTTCACAGAACTTTGGAAGAGATGTTCCCGGTAGGCTGTAAGAGCACTGTGCAGAGCGAGTTCTTTCTTAGGTTCCCAAAGAGCTGGAAGCAAGATGCAGTGGGGCCCAACTCGCCCTTTGGAAAGAAGCCTGCACGTTGTGCCTTTCAGCTCTAGGGCTAAGTAGCACACCCAGAGCAGAAGGCCTACTTCAGCCAAATCAGGCCTGCAAAGAAACTGCATTTCACAGTCCCTTGGAAGAGATGTTCCCCGTAGGCGGTAAGAGCACTGTGCAGAGCGAGTTGTTTCTTAGCTTCCCAAAGAGCTGGAAGCAAGATGCTGTGGGGCCCAACGCGCCCCTTTGAAAGAAGCCTGCACGTTGTGCCTTTCAGCTCTAGGGCAATGTAGCACACCCAGGGCAGAAGTCCTACTTCAGCCAAATCAGGCCTGCAAAGAAACTGCATTTCACAGGCCTTTGGAAGAGATGTTCCCACTAGCATTTAAGAGCACTGTGCAGAGCGAGTTGTTTCTGAACTTCCCAAAGAGCTGGAAGCAAGATGCTGTGGGGCCCAACCCGCCCTTTGGAAATAAGCCTGCACGTTGTGCCTTTCAGCTCTAGGGCAGAGTAGCACACCCTGAGCAGAAGTCCTACTTCAGCCAGATCATGCCTGCAAAGAAACTGCATTTCACAGGCCTTTGGAAGAGATGTTCCCGGTAGGCTGTAAGAGCACTGTGCAGAGCGAGTTGTTTCTTAGCTTCCCAAAGAGCTGGAAGCAAGATGCTGTGGGGCCCAACTCGCCCTTTGGAAAGAAGACTGCACGTTGTGCCTTTCAGCTCTAGGGCAAAGTAGCACACCCAGAGCAGAAGTCCTACTTCAGCCAGATCAGGCCTGCAAAGAGACTGCGTTTCACAGTCCTTTGGAAGAGAAGTTCCCGGTAGGCTGTAAGAGCACTGTGCACAGCGAGTTGTTTCTTAGCTTCCCAAAGAGCTGGAAGAAAGATGCTGTGGGGCCCAACTCGCCCTTTGGAAAGAAGCCTACACGTTGTGCCTTTCGCTCTAGGGCAATGTAGCACACCCAGAGCAGAAGTCCTACTTCAGCCAGATCAGGCCTGCAAAGAAACTGCATTTCACAGGCCTTTGGAAGAGATGTTCCCACTAGGCTGTAAGAGCACTGTGCAGAGCGAGTTCTTTCTTAGGTTCCCAAAGAGCTGGAAGCAAGATGCTGTGGGGCCCAACTCGCCCTTGGAAAGAAGCCTGCACGTTGTGCCTTTCAGCTCTAGGGCAAAGTAGCACACCCAGAGCAGAAGTCCTACTTCAGCCAGATCAGGCCTGCAAAGAAACTGCGTTTGAGAGGCCTTTGGAAGAGATGTTCCCGGTAGGCTGTAAGAGCACTGTGCAGAGCGAGTTGTTTCTTAGCTTCCCAAAGAGCTGGAAGCAAGATGCTGTGGGGCCCAACTCGCCCCTTGGAAGGAAGCCTGCACGTTGTTCCTTTCAGCTCTAGGGCAATGTAGCACACCCAGAGCAGAAGTCCTACTTCAGCCAAATCAGGCCTGCAAACAAACTGCATTTCAAGGCCTTTGGAAGAGATGTTCCCACTAGGCTGTAAGAGCACTGTGCAGAGCGAGTTGTTTCTTAGCTTCCCAAAGAGCTGGAAGCAAGATGCTGTGGGGCCCAACTCGCCCTTTGGAAAGAAGCCTGCACGTTGTGCCTTTCAGCTCTAGGGCAAAGTAGCACACCCAGAGCAGAAGGCCTACTTCAGCCAGATCAGGCCTACAAAGAAACTGCGTTTCACAGTCCCTTGGAAGAGATGTTCCCCGTAGGCGGTAAGAGCACTGTGCAGAGCGAGTTGTTTCTTAGCTTCCCAAAGAGCTGGAAGCAAGATGCTGTGGGGCCCAACGCGCCCCTTTGAAAGAAGCCTGCACGTTGTGCCTTTCAGCTCTAGGGCAATGTAGCACACCCAGGGCAGAAGTCCTACTTCAGCCAGATCAGGCCTGCAAAGAAACTGCGTTTCACAGAACTTTGGAAGAGATGTTCCCGGTAGGCTGTAAGAGCACTGTGCAGAGCGAGTTCTTTCTTAGGTTCCCAAAGAGCTGGAAGCAAGATGCAGTGGGGCCCAACTCGCCCTTTGGAAAGAAGCCTGCACGTTGTGCCTTTCAGCTCTAGGGCTAAGTAGCACACCCAGAGCAGAAGGCCTACTTCAGCCAGATCAGGCCTACAAAGAAACTGCGTTTCACAGTCCCTTGGAAGAGATGTTCCCGGTAGGCTGTAAGAGCACTGTGCAGAGCGAGTTGTTTCTTAGCTTCCCAAAGAGCTGGAAGCAAAATGCTGTGGGGCCCAACTCGCGCCTTGGAAAGAAGCCTGCACGTTGTGCCTTTCAGCTCTAGGGCAATGTAGCACACCAAGAGCAGAAGTCCTACTTCAGCCAAATCAGGCCTGCAAAGAAACTGCATTTCACAGGCCTTTGGAAGAGATGTTCCCACTAGCATTTAAGAGCACTGTGCAGAGCGAGTTGTTTCTTAGCTTCCCAAAGGGCTGGAAGCAAGATGCTGTGGGGCCCACCCGCCCTTTGGAAAGAAGCCTGCACGTTGTGCCTTTCAGCTCTAGGGCAATGTAGCACACCCAGAGCAGAAGTCCTACTTCAGCCAGATCAGGCCTGCAAAGAAACTGCGTTTCACAGGCCTTTGGAAGAGATGTTCCCGGTAGGCTGTAAGAGCACTGTGCAGAACGAGTTGTTTCTTAGCTTCCCAAAGAGCTGGAAGCAAGATGCTGTGGGGCCCAACTCGCCCTTTGGAAAGAAGCCTGCACGTTGTGCCTTTCAGCTCTAGGGCAAAGTAGCACACGCAGAGCAGAAGTCCTACTTCAGCCAGATCAGGCCTGCCAAGAAACTGCGTTTCATAGGCCTTTGGAAGAGATGTTCCCTGTACGCTGAAAGAGCACTGTGCAGAGCGAGTTGTTTCTTAGCTTCCCAAAGAGCTGGAAGCAAGATGCTGTGGGGCCCACCGCGCCCTTTGGAAAGAAGCCTGCACCTTGTGTCTTTCAGCTCTAGGGCAATGGAGCACACCCAGAGCAGATGTCCTACTTCAGCCAGATCAGGCCTGCAAAGACACTGCGTTTCACAGGCCTTTGGAAGAGTTGTTCCCGGTAGGCTGTAAGAGCACTGTGCACAGCGAGTTGTTTCTTAGCTTCCCAAAGTGCTGGAAGCAAGATGCTGTGGGGCCCAACTCGCCCTTTGGAAAGAAGCCTGCACGTTGTGCCTTTCAGCTCTAGGGCAAAGCAGCACACCCAGAGCAGAAGTACTACTTCAGCCAGATCAGCCCTGCAAAGACAGTGCGTTTGAGAGGCCTTTGGAAGAGATGTTCCCGGTAGGCTGTAAGAGCACTGTGCAGAGCGAGTTGTTTCTTAGCTTCCCAAAGAGCTGGAAGCAAGATGCTGTGGGGCCCAACTCGCCCTTTGGAAAGAAGCCTGCACGTTGTGCCTTTCAGCTCTAGGGCAAAGTAGCACACCCAGAGCAGAATGCCTACTTCAGCCAGATCAGGCCTACAAAGAAACTGCGTTTCACAGTCCCTTGGAAGTGATGTTCCCGGTAGGCTGTAAGAGCACTGTGCAGAGCGAGTTGTTTCTTAGCTTCCCAAAGAGCTGGAAGCAAGATGCTGTGGGGCCCAAATCGCCCCTTGGAAAGAAGCCTGCACGTTGTGCCTTTCAGCTCTAGGGCAATGTAGCACACCAAGAGCAGAAGTCCTCCTTCAGCCAGATCAGGCCTGCAAAGAAACTGCGTTTCACAGGCCTTTGGAATAGATGTTCCCGGTAGGCTCTAAGAGCACTGTGCAGAGCGAGTTGTTTCTTAGCTTCCCAAGGAGCTGGACGCAAGATGCTGTGGGCCCCAACTCGCCCTTTGGAAAGAAGCCTGCACGTTGTGCCTTTCACCTCTAGGGCAAAGTAGCACACCCAGAGCAGAAGTCCTACTTCAGCCAGATCAGGCCTGCAAAGAAACTGCGTTTGAGCGGCCTT
>NW_027228347.1:384579-415526 GCF_037783145.1 Equus przewalskii
ATTGCCCTCTACTTGGTTCAGTTACGTATTGCTGCCCCTTGGAAAGAAGCCTGCACGTTGTGCCTTTCAGCTCTAGGGCAATGTAGCACACCCAGAGCAGAAGTCCTACTTCAGCCAGATCTGGCCTGCAAAGAAACTGCGTTTCACAGGCCTTTGGAATAGATGTTCCCACTAGGCTGTAAGAGCACTGTGCAGAGCGAGTTGTTACTTAGCTTCCCAAAGAGCTGGAAGCAAGATGCTGTGGGGCCCAACTCGCCCTTTGGAAAGAAGCCTGCACGTTGTGCATTTCAGCTCTAGGGCAAAGTAGCACACCCAGAGCAGAAGTCCTACTTCAGCCAGATCAGGCCTGCAAGAAACTGCGTTTCACAGGCCTTTGGAAGAGATGTTCCCGGTAGGCTGTAAGAGCACTGTGCAGAGCGAGTTGTTTCTTAGCTTCCCAAAGAGCTGGAAGCAAGATGCTGTGGGGCCCAACTCGCCCTTTGGAAAGAAGCCTGCACGTTGTGCCTTTCAGCTCTAGGGCAAAGTAGCACACCCAGAGCAGAAGTCCTACTTCAGCCAGATCAGGCCTGCAAAGAAACTGGGTTTCACAGGCCTTTGGAAGAGATGTTCCCGGTAGGCTGTAAGAGCACTGTGCAGAGGGAGTTGTTTCTTAGCTTCCCAAAGAGCTGGAAGCAAGATGCTGTGGGGCCCAACTCGCCCCTTGGAAAGAAGCCTGCACGTTGTGCCTTTCAGCTCTAGGGCAAAGTAGCACACCCAGAGCAGAAGTCCTACTTCAGCCAGATCAGGCCTGCAAACAAACTGCGTTTCACAGGCCTTTGGAAGAGCTGTTCCCGGTAGGCTGTAAGAGCACTGTGCAGAGCGAGTTGTTTCTTAGCTTCCCAAAGAGCTGGAAGCAAGATGCTGTGGGGCCCAACTCGTCCTTTGGAAAGAAGCCTGCACGTTGTGCCTTTCAGCTCTAGGGCAAAGTAGCACACCCAGAGCAGAAGTCCTACTTCAGCCAGATCAGGCCTGCAAAGAAACTGCGTTTCACAGGCCTTTGGAAGAGATGTTCCCGGTAGGCTGTAAGAGCACTGTGCAGAGCGAGTGGTTTCTTAGCTTCCCAAAGAGCTGGAAGCAAGATGCTGTGGGGCCCAACTCGCCCTTTGGAAAGAAGCCTGCACGTTGTGCCTTTCAGCTCTAGGGCAAAGTAGCACACCCAGAGCAGAAGTCCTACTTCAGCCAGATCAGGCCTGCAAAGAAACTGCGTTTCACAGGCCTTTGGAAGAGATGTTCCCGGTAGGCTGTAAGAGCACTGTGCAGAGCGAGTTGTTTCTTAGCTTCCCAAAGAGCTGGAAGCAAGATGCTGTGGGGCCCAACTCGCCCTTTGGAAAGAAGCCTGCACGTTGTGCCTTTCAGCTCTAGGGCAAAGTAGCACACCCAGAGCAGAAGTCCTACTTCAGCCAGATCAGGCCTGCAAAGAAACTGCGTTTCACAGGCCTTTGGAAGAGATGTTCCCACTAGGCTGTAAGAGCACTGTGCAGAGCGAGTTGTTTCTTAGGTTCCCAAAGAGCTGGAAGCAAGATGCTGTGGGGCCCAACTCGCCCCTTGTAAAGAAGCCTGCACGTTGTGCCTTTCAGCTCTAGGGCAAAGTAGCACACCCAGAGCAGAAGTCCTACTTCAGCCAGATCAGGCCTGCAAACAAACTGCGTTTCACAGGCCTTTGGAAGAGATGTTCCCGGTAGGCTGCAAGAGCACTGTGCAGAGCGAGTTGTTTCTTAGCTTCCCAAAGAGCTGGAAGCAAGATGCTGTGGGGCCCAACTCGCCCTTTGGAAAGAAGCCTGCACGTTGTGCCTTTCAGCTCTAGGGCAAAGTAGCACACCCAGAGCAGAAGTCCTACTTCAGCCAGATCAGGCCTGCAAAGAAACTGCGTTTCACAGGCCTTTGGAAGAGATGTTCCCGGTAGGCTGTAAGAGCACTGTGCAGAGCGAGTGGTTTCTTAGCTTCCCAAAGAGCTGGAAGCAAGATGCTGTGGGGCCCAACTCGCCCTTTGGAAAGAAGCCTGCACGTTGTGCCTTTCAGCTCTAGGGCAAAGTAGCACACCCAGAGCAGAAGTCCTACTTCAGCCAGATCAGGCCTGCAAAGAAACTGCGTTTCACAGGCCTTTGGAAGAGATGTTCCCCTTAGGCTGTAAGAGCACTGTGCAGAGCGAGTTGTTTCTTAGCTTCCCCAAGAGCTGGAAGCAAGATGCTGTGGGGCCCAACTCGCCCTTTGGAAAGAAGCCTGCACGTTGTGCCTTTCAGCTCTAGGGCAAAGTAGCACACCCAGAGCAGAAGTCCTACTTCAGCCAGATCAGGCCTGCAAACAAACTGCGTTTCACAGGCCTTTGGAAGAGCTGTTCCCGGTAGGCTGCAAGAGCACTGTGCAGAGCGAGTTGCTTCTTAGCTTCCCAAAGAGCTGGAAGCAAGATGTGTGGGGCCCAACTCGCCCTTTGGAAAGAAGCCTGCACGTTGTGCCTTTCAGCTCTAGGGCAAAGTAGCACACCCAGAGCAGATTTCCTACTTCAGCCAGATCAGGCCTGCAAAGAAACTGCGTTTCACAGGCCTTTGGAAGAGATGTTCCAACTAGGCTGTAAGAGCACTGTGCAGAGCGAGTTGTTTCTTAGCTTCCCAAAGAGCTGGAAGCAAGATGCTGTGGGGCCCAACTCGCCCTTTGGAAAGAAGCCTGCACGTTGTGCCTTTCAGCTCTAGGGCAAAGTAGCACACCCAGAGCAGAAGTCCTACTTCAGCCAGATCAGGCCTGCAAGAAACTGCGTTTCACAGGCCTTTGGAAGAGATGTTCCCGGTAGGCTGTAAGAGCACTGTGCAGAGCGAGTTGTTTCTTAGCTTCCCAAAGAGCTGGAAGCAAGATGCTGTGGGGCCCAACTCGCCCCTTGGAAAGAAGCCTGCACGTTGTGCCTTTCAGCTCTAGGGCAAAGTAGCACACCCAGAGCAGAAGTCCTACTTCAGCCAGATCAGGCCTGCAAAGAAACTGGGTTTCACAGGCCTTTGGAAGAGATGTTCCCGGTAGGCTGTAAGAGCACTGTGCAGAGCGAGTTGTTTCTTAGGTTCCAAAAGAGCTGGAAGCAAGATGCTGTGGGGCCCAACTCGCCCCTTGGAAAGAAGCCTGCACGTTGTGCCTTTCAGCTCTAGGGCAATGTAGCACACCCAGAGCAGAAGTCCTACTTCAGCCAGATCAGGCCTGCAAACAAACTGCGTTTCACAGGCCTTTGGAAGAGATGTTCCCGGTAGGGTGTAAGAGCACTGTGCAGAGCGAGTTGTTTCTTAGCTTCCCAAAGAGCTGGAAGCAAGATGCTGTGGGGCCCAACTCGCCCTTTGGAAAGAAGACTGCACGTTGTGCCTTTCAGCTCTAGGGCAAAGTAGCACACCGAGAGCAGAAGCCCTACTTCAGCCAGATCAGGCCTGCAAAGAAACTGCGTTTCACAGGCCTTTGGAAGAGATGTTCCCGGTAGGCTGTAAGAGCACTGTGCAGAGCGAGTTGTTTCTCAGCTTCCCAAAGAGCTGGAAGCAAGCTGCTGTGGGGCCCAACTCGCCCTTTGGAAAGAAGCCTGCACGTTGTGCCTTTCAGCTCTAGGGCAAAGTAGAACACCCAGAGCAGAAGTCCTACTTCAGCCAGATCAGGCCTGCAAAGAAACTGCGTTTCACAGGCCTTTGGAAGAGATGTTCCCACTAGGCTGTAAGAGCACTGTGCAGAGCGAGTTTTTACTTAATTTCCCAAAGAGCTGGAAGCAAGATGCTGTGGGGCCCAACTCGCCCTTTGGAAAGAAGCCTGCACGTTGTGCCTTTCAGCTCTAGGGCAAATTAGCACACCCAGAGCAGAAGTCCTACTTCAGCCAGATCAGGCCTGCAAAGAAACTGCGTTTCACAGGCCTTTGGAAGAGATGTTCCCGGTAGGCTGTAAGAGCACTGTGCAGAGCGAGTTGTTTCTTAGCTTCCCAAAGAGCTGGAAGCAAGATGCTGTGGGGCCCAACTCGCCCTTTGGAAAGAAGACTGCACGTTGTGCCTTTCAGCTCTAGGGCAAAGTAGCACACCCAGAGCAGAAGCCCTACTTCAGCCAGATCAGGCCTGCAAAGAAACTGCGTTTCACAGGCCTTTGGAAGAGATGTTCCCGGTAGGCTGTAAGAGCACTGTGCAGAGCGAGTTGTTTCTCAGCTTCCCAAAGAGCTGGAAGCAAGCTGCTGTGGGGCCCAACTCGCCCTTTGGAAAGAAGCCTGCACGTTGTGCCTTTCAGCTCTAGGGCAAAGTAGCACACCCAGAGCAGAAGTCCTACCTCAGCCAGATCAGGCCTGCAAAGAAACTGCGTTTCACAGGCCTTTGGAAGAGATGTTCCCGGTAGGCTGTAAGAGCACTGTGCAGAGCGAGTGGTTTCTTAGCTTCCCAAAGAGCTGGAAGCAAGATGCTGTGGGGCCCAACTCGCCCTTTGGAAAGAAGCCTGCACGTTGTGCCTTTCAGCTCTAGGGCAAAGTAGCACACCCAGAGCAGAAGTCCTACTTCAGCCAGATCAGGCCTGCAAACAAACTGCGTTTCACAGGCCTTTGGAAGAGATGTTCCCGGTAGGCTGTAAGAGCACTGTGCAGAGCGAGTTGTTTCTTAGCTTCCCAAAGAGCTGGAAGCAAGATGCTGTGGGGCCCAACTCGCCCTTTGGAAAGAAGCCTGCACGTTGTGCCTTTCACCTCTAGGGCAAAGTAGCACACCCAGAGCAGAAGTCCTACTTCAGCCAGATCAGGCCTGCAAAGAAACTGCGTTTCACAGGCCTTTGGAAGAGATGTTCCCGGTAGGCTGTAAGAGCACTGTGCAGAGCGAGTGGTTTCTTAGCTTCCCAAAGAGCTGGAAGCAAGATGCTGTGGGGCCCAACTCGCCCTTTGGAAAGAAGCCTGCACGTTGTGCCTTTCAGCTCTAGGGCAAAGTAGCACACCCAGAGCAGAAGTCCTACTTCAGCCAGATCAGGCCTGCAAACAAACTGCGTTTCACAGGCCTTTGGAAGAGATGTTCCCGGTAGGCTGTAAGAGCACTGTGCAGAGCGAGTTGTTTCTTAGCTTCCCAAAGAGCTGGAAGCAAGATGCTGTGGGGCCCAACTCGCCCTTTGGAAAGAAGCCTGCACGTTGTGCCTTTCAGCTCTAGGGCAAAGTAGCACACCCAGAGCAGAAGTCCTACTTCAGCCAGATCAGGCCTGCAAAGAAACTGCGTTTCACAGGCCTTTGGAAGAGATGTTCCCGGTAGGCTGTAAGAGCACTGTGCAGAGCGAGTTGTTTCTTAGGTTCCCAAAGAGCTGGAAGCAAGATGCTGTGGGGCCCAACTCGCCCCTTGGAAAGAAGCCTGCACGTTGTGCCTTTCAGCTCTAGGGCAATGTAGCACACCCAGAGCAGAAGTCCTACTTCAGCCAGATCTGGCCTGCAAAGAAACTGCGTTTCACAGGCCTTTGGAATAGATGTTCCCACTAGGCTGTAAGAGCACTGTGCAGAGCGAGTTGTTACTTAGCTTCCCAAAGAGCTGGAAGCAAGATGCTGTGGGGACCAACTCGCCCTTTGGAAAGAAGCCTGCACGTTGTGCCTTTCAGCTCTAGGTCAAAGTAGCACACCCAGAGCAGAAGTCCTACTTCAGCCAGATCAGGCCTGCAAAGAAACTGCGTTTCACAGGCCTTTGGAAGAGATGTTCCCGGTAGGCTGTAAGAGCACTGTGCAGAGCGAGTTGTTTCTTAGCTTCCCAAAGAGCTGGAAGCAAGATGCTGTGGGGCCCAACTCGCCCTTTGGAAAGAAGCCTGCACGTTGTGCCTTTCAGCTCTAGGGCAAAGTAGCACACCCAGAGCAGAAGTCCTACTTCAGCCAGATCAGGCCTGCAAAGAAACTGCGTTTCACAGGCCTTTGGAAGAGATGTTCCCCTTAGGCTGTAAGAGCACTGTGCAGAGCGAGTTGTTTCTTAGCTTCCCAAAGAGCTGGAAGCAAGATGCTGTGGGGCCCAACTCGCCCTTTGGAAAGAAGCCTGCACGTTGTGCATTTCAGCTCTAGGGCAAAGTAGCACACCCAGAGCAGAAGTCCTACTTCAGCCAGATCAGGCCTGCAACGAAACTGCGTTTCACAGGCCTTTGGAAGAGATGTTCCCGGTAGGCTGTAAGAGCACTGTGCAGAGCGAGTTGTTTCTTAGCTTCCCAAAGAGCTGGAAGCAAGATGCTGTGGGGCCCAACTCGCCCTTTGGAAAGAAGCCTGCACGTTGTGCCTTTCAGCTCTAGGGCAAAGTAGCACACCCAGAGCAGAAGTCCTACTTCAGCCAGATCAGGCCTGCAAAGAAACTGCGTTTCACAGGCCTTTGGAAGAGATGTTCCCGGTAGGCTGTAAGAGCACTGTGCAGAGCGAGTTGTTTCTTAGCTTCCCAAAGAGCTGGAAGCAAGATGCTGTGGGGCCCAACTCGCCCTTTGGAAAGAAGCCTGCACGTTGTGCCTTTCAGCTCTAGGGCAAAGTAGCACACCCAGAGCAGAAGTCCTACTTCAGCCAGATCAGGCCTGCAAACAAACTGCGTTTCACAGGCCTTTGGAAGAGATGTTCCCGGTAGGCTGTAAGAGCACTGTGCAGAGCGAGTTGTTTCTTAGCTTCCCAAAGAGCTGGAAGCAAGATGCTGTGGGGCCCAACTCGCCCTTTGGAAAGAAGCCTGCACGTTGTGCCTTTCAGCTCTAGGGCAAAGTAGCACACCCAGAGCAGAAGTCCTACTTCAGCCAGATCAGGCCTGCAAAGAAACTGCGTTTCACAGGCCTTTGGAAGAGATGTTCCCGGTAGGCTGTAAGAGCACTGTGCAGAGCGAGTTGTTTCTTAGCTTCCCAAAGAGCTGGAAGCAAGATGCTGTGGGGCCCAACTCGCCCTTTGGAAAGAAGCCTGCACGTTGTGCCTTTCAGCTCTAGGGCAAAGTAGCACACCCAGAGCAGAAGTCCTACTTCAGCCAGATCAGGCCTGCAAAGAAACTGCGTTTCACAGGCCTTTGGAAGAGATGTTCCCGGTAGGCTGTAAGAGCACTGTGCAGAGCGAGTTGTTTCTTAGCTTCCCAAAGAGCTGGAAGCAAGATGCTGTGGGGCCCAACTCGCCCTTTGGAAAGAAGCCTGCACGTTGTGCCTTTCAGCTCTAGGGCAAAGTAGCACACCCAGAGCAGAAGTCCTACTTCAGCCAGATCAGGCCTGCAAAGAAACTGCGTTTCACAGGCCTTTGGAAGAGATGTTCCCACTAGGCTGTAAGAGCACTGTGCAGAGCGAGTTGTTTCTTAGCTTCCCAAAGAGCTGGAAGCAAGATGCTGTGGGGCCCAACTCGCCCTTTGGAAAGAAGCCTGCACGTTGTGCCTTTCAGCTCTAGGGCAAAGTAGCACACCCAGAGCAGAAGTCCTACTTCAGCCAGATCAGGCCTGCAAAGAAACTGCGTTTCACAGGCCTTTGGAAGAGATGTTCCCAGTAGGCTGTAAGAGCACTGTGCAGAGCGAGTTGTTTCTTAGCTTCCCAAAGAGCTGGAAGCAAGATGCTGTGGGGCCCAACTCGCCCTTTGGAAAGAAGCCTGCACGTTGTGCCTTTCAGCTCTAGGGCAAAGTAGCACACCCAGAGCAGAAGTCCTACTTCAGCCAGATCAGGCCTGCAAAGAAACTGCGTTTCACAGGCCTTTGGAAGAGATGTTCCCAGTAGGCTGTAAGAGCACTGTGCAGAGCGAGTTGTTTCTTAGCTTCCCAAAGAGCTGGAAGCAAGATGCTGTGGGGCCCAACTCGCCCTTTGGAAAGAAGCCTGCACGTTGTGCCTTTCAGCTCTAGGGCAAAGTAGCACACCCAGAGCAGAAGTCCTACTTCAGCCAGATCAGGCCTGCAAAGAAACTGCGTTTCACAGGCCTTTGGAAGAGATGTTCCCAGTAGGCTGTAAGAGCACTGTGCAGAGCGAGTTGTTTCTTAGCTTCCCAAAGAGCTGGAAGCAAGATGCTGTGGGGCCCAACTCGCCCTTTGGAAAGAAGCCTGCACGTTGTGCCTTTCAGCTCTAGGGCAAAGTAGCACACCCAGAGCAGAAGTCCTACTTCAGCCAGATCAGGCCTGCAAAGAAACTGCGTTTCACAGGCCTTTGGAAGAGATGTTCCCGGTAGGCTGTAAGAGCACTGTGCAGAGCGAGTGGTTTCTTAGCTTCCCAAAGAGCTGGAAGCAAGATGCTGTGGGGCCCAACTCGCCCTTTGGAAAGAAGCCTGCACGTTGTGCCTTTCAGCTCTAGGGCAAAGTAGCACACCCAGAGCAGAAGTCCTACTTCAGCCAGATCAGGCCTGCAAAGAAACTGCGTTTCACAGGCCTTTGGAAGAGATGTTCCCGGTAGGCTGTAAGAGCACTGTGCAGAGCGAGTTGTTTCTTAGCTTCCCAAAGAGCTGGAAGCAAGATGCTGTGGGGCCCAACTCGCCCCTTGGAAAGAAGCCTGCACGTTGTGCCTTTCAGCTCTAGGGCAAAGTAGCACACCCAGAGCAGAAGTCCTACTTCAGCCAGATCAGGCCTGCAAAGAAACTGCGTTTCACAGGCCTTTGGAAGAGATGTTCCCGGTAGGCTGTAAGAGCACTGTGCAGAGCGAGTTGTTTCTTAGCTTCCCAAAGAGCTGGAAGCAAGATGCTGTGGGGCCCAACTCGCCCTTTGGAAAGAAGCCTGCACGTTGTGCCTTTCAGCTCTAGGGCAAAGTAGCACACCCAGAGCAGAAGTCCTACTTCAGCCAGATCAGGCCTGCAAAGAAACTGCGTTTCACAGGCCTTTGGAAGAGATGTTCCCGGTAGGCTGTAAGAGCACTGTGCAGAGCGAGTTGTTTCTTAGCTTCCCAAAGAGCTGGAAGCAAGATGCTGTGGGGCCCAACTCGCCCTTTGGAAAGAAGCCTGCACGTTGTGCCTTTCAGCTCTAGGGCAAAGTAGCACACCCAGAGCAGAAGTCCTACTTCAGCCAGATCAGGCCTGCAAAGAAACTGCGTTTCACAGGCCTTTGGAAGAGATGTTCCCGGTAGGCTGTAAGAGCACTGTGCAGAGCGAGTTGTTTCTTAGCTTCCCAAAGAGCTGGAAGCAAGATGCTGTGGGGCCCAACTCGCCCTTTGGAAAGAAGCCTGCACGTTGTGCCTTTCAGCTCTAGGGCAAAGTAGCACACCCAGAGCAGAAGTCCTACTTCAGCCAGATCAGGCCTGCAAAGAAACTGCGTTTCACAGGCCTTTGGAAGAGATGTTCCCAGTAGGCTGTAAGAGCACTGTGCAGAGCGAGTTGTTTCTTAGCTTCCCAAAGAGCTGGAAGCAAGATGCTGTGGGGCCCAACTCGCCCTTTGGAAAGAAGCCTGCACGTTGTGCCTTTCAGCTCTAGGGCAAAGTAGCACACCCAGAGCAGAAGTCCTACTTCAGCCAGATCAGGCCTGCAAAGAAACTGCGTTTCACAGGCCTTTGGAAGAGATGTTCCCACTAGGCTGTAAGAGCACTGTGCAGAGCGAGTTGTTACTTAGCTTCCCAAAGAGCTGGAAGCAAGATGCTGTGGGGCCCAACTCGCCCTTTGGAAAGAAGCCTGCACGTTGTGCCTTTCAGCTCTAGGGCAAAGTAGCACACCCAGAGCAGAAGTCCTACTTCAGCCAGATCAGGCCTGCAAAGAAACTGCGTTTCACAGGCCTTTGGAAGAGATGTTCCCGGTAGGCTGTAAGAGCACTGTGCAGAGCGAGTTGTTTCTTAGCTTCCCAAAGAGCTGGAAGCAAGATGCTGTGGGGCCCAACTCGCCCTTTGGAAAGAAGCCTGCACGTTGTGCCTTTCAGCTCTAGGGCAAAGTAGCACACCCAGAGCAGAAGTCCTACTTCAGCCAGATCAGGCCTGCAAAGAAACTGCGTTTCACAGGCCTTTGGAAGAGATGTTCCCGGTAGGCTGTAAGAGCACTGTGCAGAGCGAGTTGTTTCTTAGCTTCCCAAAGAGCTGGAAGCAAGATGCTGTGGGGCCCAACTCGCCCCTTGGAAAGAAGCCTGCACGTTGTGCCTTTCAGCTCTAGGGCAATGTAGCACACCCAGAGCAGAAGTCCTACTTCAGCCAGATCAGGCCTGCAAAGAAACTGCGTTTCACAGGCCTTTGGAAGAGATGTTCCCGGTAGGCTGTAAGAGCACTGTGCAGAGCGAGTTGTTTCTTAGCTTCCCAAAGAGCTGGAAGCAAGATGCTGTGGGGCCCAACTCGCCCTTTGGAAAGAAGCCTGCACGTTGTGCCTTTCAGCTCTAGGGCAAAGTAGCACACCCAGAGCAGAAGTCCTACTTCAGCCAGATCAGGCCTGCAAAGAAACTGCGTTTCACAGGCCTTTGGAAGAGATGTTCCCGGTAGGCTGTAAGAGCACTGTGCAGAGCGAGTGGTTTCTTAGCTTCCCAAAGAGCTGGAAGCAAGATGCTGTGGGGCCCAACTCGCCCTTTGGAAAGAAGCCTGCACGTTGTGCCTTTCAGCTCTAGGGCAAAGTAGCACACCCAGAGCAGAAGTCCTACTTCAGCCAGATCAGGCCTGCAAAGAAACTGCGTTTCACAGGCCTTTGGAAGAGATGTTCCCGGTAGGCTGTAAGAGCACTGTGCAGAGCGAGTTGTTTCTTAGCTTCCCAAAGAGCTGGAAGCAAGATGCTGTGGGGCCCAACTCGCCCTTTGGAAAGAAGCCTGCACGTTGTGCCTTTCAGCTCTAGGGCAAAGTAGCACACCCAGAGCAGAAGTCCTACTTCAGCCAGATCAGGCCTGCAAAGAAACTGCGTTTCACAGGCCTTTGGAAGAGATGTTCCCGGTAGGCTGTAAGAGCACTGTGCAGAGCGAGTTGTTTCTTAGCTTCCCAAAGAGCTGGAAGCAAGATGCTGTGGGGCCCAACTCGCCCTTTGGAAAGAAGCCTGCACGTTGTGCCTTTCAGCTCTAGGGCAAAGTAGCACACCCAGAGCAGAAGTCCTACTTCAGCCAGATCAGGCCTGCAAAGAAACTGCGTTTCACAGGCCTTTGGAAGAGATGTTCCCGGTAGGCTGTAAGAGCACTGTGCAGAGCGAGTTGTTTCTTAGCTTCCCAAAGAGCTGGAAGCAAGATGCTGTGGGGCCCAACTCGCCCTTTGGAAAGAAGCCTGCACGTTGTGCCTTTCAGCTCTAGGGCAAAGTAGCACACCCAGAGCAGAAGTCCTACTTCAGCCAGATCAGGCCTGCAAAGAAACTGCGTTTCACAGGCCTTTGGAAGAGATGTTCCCGGTAGGCTGTAAGAGCACTGTGCAGAGCGAGTTGTTTCTTAGCTTCCCAAAGAGCTGGAAGCAAGATGCTGTGGGGCCCAACTCGCCCTTTGGAAAGAAGCCTGCACGTTGTGCCTTTCAGCTCTAGGGCAAAGTAGCACACCCAGAGCAGAAGTCCTACTTCAGCCAGATCAGGCCTGCAAAGAAACTGCGTTTCACAGGCCTTTGGAAGAGATGTTCCCGGTAGGCTGTAAGAGCACTGTGCAGAGCGAGTTGTTTCTTAGCTTCCCAAAGAGCTGGAAGCAAGATGCTGTGGGGCCCAACTCGCCCTTTGGAAAGAAGCCTGCACGTTGTGCCTTTCAGCTCTAGGGCAAAGTAGCACACCCAGAGCAGAAGTCCTACTTCAGCCAGATCAGGCCTGCAAAGAAACTGCGTTTCACAGGCCTTTGGAAGAGATGTTCCCGGTAGGCTGTAAGAGCACTGTGCAGAGCGAGTTGTTTCTTAGCTTCCCAAAGAGCTGGAAGCAAGATGCTGTGGGGCCCAACTCGCCCTTTGGAAAGAAGCCTGCACGTTGTGCCTTTCAGCTCTAGGGCAAAGTAGCACACCCAGAGCAGAAGTCCTACTTCAGCCAGATCAGGCCTGCAAAGAAACTGCGTTTCACAGGCCTTTGGAAGAGATGTTCCCGGTAGGCTGTAAGAGCACTGTGCAGAGCGAGTTGTTTCTTAGCTTCCCAAAGAGCTGGAAGCAAGATGCTGTGGGGCCCAACTCGCCCTTTGGAAAGAAGCCTGCACGTTGTGCCTTTCAGCTCTAGGGCAAAGTAGCACACCCAGAGCAGAAGTCCTACTTCAGCCAGATCAGGCCTGCAAAGAAACTGCGTTTCACAGGCCTTTGGAAAAGATGTTCCCACTAGGCTGTAAGAGCACTGTGCAGAGCGAGTTGTTTCTTAGCTTCCCAAAGAGCTGGAAGCAAGATGCTGTGGGGCCCAACTCGCCCTTTGGAAAGAAGCCTGCACGTTGTGCCTTTCAGCTCTAGGGCAAAGTAGCACACCCAGAGCAGAAGTCCTACTTCAGCCAGATCAGGCCTGCAAAGAAACTGCGTTTCACAGGCCTTTGGAAGAGATGTTCCCGGTAGGCTGTAAGAGCACTGTGCAGAGCGAGTTGTTTCTTAGCTTCCCAAAGAGCTGGAAGCAAGATGCTGTGGGGCCCAACTCGCCCTTTGGAAAGAAGCCTGCACGTTGTGCCTTTCAGCTCTAGGGCAAAGTAGCACACCCAGAGCAGAAGTCCTACTTCAGCCAGATCAGGCCTGCAAAGAAACTGCGTTTCACAGGCCTTTGGAAGAGATGTTCCCGGTAGGCTGTAAGAGCACTGTGCAGAGCGAGTGGTTTCTTAGCTTCCCAAAGAGCTGGAAGCAAGATGCTGTGGGGCCCAACTCGCCCTTTGGAAAGAAGCCTGCACGTTGTGCCTTTCAGCTCTAGGGCAAAGTAGCACACCCAGAGCAGAAGTCCTACTTCAGCCAGATCAGGCCTGCAAAGAAACTGTGTTTCACAGGCCTTTGGAAGAGATGTTCCCGGTAGGCTGTAAGAGCACTGTGCAGAGCGAGTTGTTTCTTAGCTTCCCAAAGAGCTGGAAGCAAGATGCTGTGGGGCCCAACTCGCCCTTTGGAAAGAAGCCTGCACGTTGTGCCTTTCAGCTCTAGGGCAAAGTAGCACACCCAGAGCAGAAGTCCTACTTCAGCCAGATCAGGCCTGCAAAGAAACTGCGTTTCACAGGCCTTTGGAAGAGATGTTCCCGGTAGGCTGTAAGAGCACTGTGCAGAGCGAGTTGTTTCTTAGCTTCCCAAAGAGCTGGAAGCAAGATGCTGTGGGGCCCAACTCGCCCCTTGGAAAGAAGCCTGCACGTTGTGCCTTTCAGCTCTAGGGCAAAGTAGCACACCCAGAGCAGAAGTCCTACTTCAGCCAGATCAGGCCTGCAAAGAAACTGCGTTTCACAGGCCTTTGGAAGAGATGTTCCCGGTAGGCTGTAAGAGCACTGTGCAGAGCGAGTTGTTTCTTAGCTTCCCAAAGAGCTGGAAGCAAGATGCTGTGGGGCCCAACTCGCCCTTTGGAAAGAAGCCTGCACGTTGTGCCTTTCAGCTCTAGGGCAAAGTAGCACACCCAGAGCAGAAGTCCTACTTCAGCCAGATCAGGCCTGCAAAGAAACTGCGTTTCACAGGCCTTTGGAAGAGATGTTCCCGGTAGGCTGTAAGAGCACTGTGCAGAGCGAGTTGTTTCTTAGCTTCCCAAAGAGCTGGAAGCAAGATGCTGTGGGGCCCAACTCGCCCTTTGGAAAGAAGCCTGCACGTTGTGCCTTTCAGCTCTAGGGCAATGTAGCACACCCAGAGCAGAAGTCCTACTTCAGCCAGATCAGGCCTGCAAAGAAACTGCGTTTCACAGGCCTTTGGAAGAGATGTTCCCGGTAGGCTGTAAGAGCACTGTGCAGAGCGAGTTGTTTCTTAGCTTCCCAAAGAGCTGGAAGCAAGATGCTGTGGGGCCCAACTCGCCCTTTGGAAAGAAGCCTGCACGTTGTGCCTTTCAGCTCTAGGGCAAAGTAGCACACCCAGAGCAGAAGTCCTACTTCAGCCAGATCAGGCCTGCAAAGAAACTGCGTTTCACAGGCCTTTGGAAGAGATGTTCCCCTTAGGCTGTAAGAGCACTGTGCAGAGCGAGTTGTTTCTTAGCTTCCCAAAGAGCTGGAAGCAAGATGCTGTGGGGCCCAACTCGCCCTTTGGAAAGAAGCCTGCACGTTGTGCCTTTCAGCTCTAGGGCAAAGTAGCACACCCAGAGCAGAAGTCCTACTTCAGCCAGATCAGGCCTGCAAAGAAACTGCGTTTCACAGGCCTTTGGAAGAGATGTTCCCGGTAGGCTGTAAGAGCACTGTGCAGAGCGAGTTGTTTCTTAGCTTCCCAAAGAGCTGGAAGCAAGATGCTGTGGGGCCCAACTCGCCCTTTGGAAAGAAGCCTGCACGTTGTGCCTTTCAGCTCTAGGGCAAAGTAGCACACCCAGAGCAGAAGTCCTACTTCAGCCAGATCAGGCCTGCAAAGAAACTGCGTTTCACAGGCCTTTGGAAGAGATGTTCCCGGTAGGCTGTAAGAGCACTGTGCAGAGCGAGTTGTTTCTTAGCTTCCCAAAGAGCTGGAAGCAAGATGCTGTGGGGCCCAACTCGCCCTTTGGAAAGAAGCCTGCACGTTGTGCCTTTCAGCTCTAGGGCAAAGTAGCACACCCAGAGCAGAAGTCCTACTTCAGCCAGATCAGGCCTGCAAAGAAACTGCGTTTCACAGGCCTTTGGAAGAGATGTTCCCGGTAGGCTGTAAGAGCACTGTGCAGAGCGAGTTGTTTCTTAGCTTCCCAAAGAGCTGGAAGCAAGATGCTGTGGGGCCCAACTCGCCCTTTGGAAAGAAGCCTGCACGTTGTGCCTTTCAGCTCTAGGGCAAAGTAGCACACCCAGAGCAGAAGTCCTACTTCAGCCAGATCAGGCCTGCAAAGAAACTGCGTTTCACAGGCCTTTGGAAGAGATGTTCCCGGTAGGCTGTAAGAGCACTGTGCAGAGCGAGTTGTTTCTTAGCTTCCCAAAGAGCTGGAAGCAAGATGCTGTGGGGCCCAACTCGCCCTTTGGAAAGAAGCCTGCACGTTGTGCCTTTCAGCTCTAGGGCAAAGTAGCACACCCAGAGCAGAAGTCCTACTTCAGCCAGATCAGGCCTGCAAAGAAACTGCGTTTCACAGGCCTTTGGAAGAGATGTTCCCGGTAGGCTGTAAGAGCACTGTGCAGAGCGAGTTGTTTCTTAGCTTCCCAAAGAGCTGGAAGCAAGATGCTGTGGGGCCCAACTCGCCCTTTGGAAAGAAGCCTGCACGTTGTGCCTTTCAGCTCTAGGGCAAAGTAGCACACCCAGAGCAGAAGTCCTACTTCAGCCAGATCAGGCCTGCAAAGAAACTGCGTTTCACAGGCCTTTGGAAGAGATGTTCCCACTAGGCTGTAAGAGCACTGTGCAGAGCGAGTTGTTTCTTAGCTTCCCAAAGAGCTGGAAGCAAGATGCTGTGGGGCCCAACTCGCCCTTTGGAAAGAAGCCTGCACGTTGTGCCTTTCAGCTCTAGGGCAAAGTAGCACACCCAGAGCAGAAGTCCTACTTCAGCCAGATCAGGCCTGCAAAGAAACTGCGTTTCACAGGCCTTTGGAAGAGATGTTCCCGGTAGGCTGTAAGAGCACTGTGCAGAGCGAGTTGTTTCTTAGCTTCCCAAAGAGCTGGAAGCAAGATGCTGTGGGGCCCAACTCGCCCTTTGGAAAGAAGCCTGCACGTTGTGCCTTTCAGCTCTAGGGCAAAGTAGCACACCCAGAGCAGAAGTCCTACTTCAGCCAGATCAGGCCTGCAAAGAAACTGCGTTTCACAGGCCTTTGGAAGAGATGTTCCCGGTAGGCTGTAAGAGCACTGTGCAGAGCGAGTTGTTTCTTAGCTTCCCAAAGAGCTGGAAGCAAGATGCTGTGGGGCCCAACTCGCCCTTTGGAAAGAAGCCTGCACGTTGTGCCTTTCAGCTCTAGGGCAAAGTAGCACACCCAGAGCAGAAGTCCTACTTCAGCCAGATCAGGCCTGCAAAGAAACTGCGTTTCACAGGCCTTTGGAAGAGATGTTCCCAGTAGGCTGTAAGAGCACTGTGCAGAGCGAGTTGTTTCTTAGCTTCCCAAAGAGCTGGAAGCAAGATGCTGTGGGGCCCAACTCGCCCTTTGGAAAGAAGCCTGCACGTTGTGCCTTTCAGCTCTAGGGCAAAGTAGCACACCCAGAGCAGAAGTCCTACTTCAGCCAGATCAGGCCTGCAAAGAAACTGCGTTTCACAGGCCTTTGGAAGAGATGTTCCCGGTAGGCTGTAAGAGCACTGTGCAGAGCGAGTTGTTTCTTAGCTTCCCAAAGAGCTGGAAGCAAGATGCTGTGGGGCCCAACTCGCCCTTTGGAAAGAAGCCTGCACGTTGTGCCTTTCAGCTCTAGGGCAAAGTAGCACACCCAGAGCAGAAGTCCTACTTCAGCCAGATCAGGCCTGCAAAGAAACTGCGTTTCACAGGCCTTTGGAAGAGATGTTCCCGGTAGGCTGTAAGAGCACTGTGCAGAGCGAGTTGTTTCTTAGCTTCCCAAAGAGCTGGAAGCAAGATGCTGTGGGGCCCAACTCGCCCTTTGGAAAGAAGCCTGCACGTTGTGCCTTTCAGCTCTAGGGCAAAGTAGCACACCCAGAGCAGAAGTCCTACTTCAGCCAGATCAGGCCTGCAAAGAAACTGCGTTTCACAGGCCTTTGGAAGAGATGTTCCCGGTAGGCTGTAAGAGCACTGTGCAGAGCGAGTTGTTTCTTAGCTTCCCAAAGAGCTGGAAGCAAGATGCTGTGGGGCCCAACTCGCCCTTTGGAAAGAAGCCTGCACGTTGTGCCTTTCAGCTCTAGGGCAAAGTAGCACACCCAGAGCAGAAGTCCTACTTCAGCCAGATCAGGCCTGCAAAGAAACTGCGTTTCACAGGCCTTTGGAAGAGATGTTCCCACTAGGCTGTAAGAGCACTGTGCAGAGCGAGTTGTTTCTTAGCTTCCCAAAGAGCTGGAAGCAAGATGCTGTGGGGCCCAACTCGCCCTTTGGAAAGAAGCCTGCACGTTGTGCCTTTCAGCTCTAGGGCAAAGTAGCACACCCAGAGCAGAAGTCCTACTTCAGCCAGATCAGGCCTGCAAAGAAACTGCGTTTCACAGGCCTTTGGAAGAGATGTTCCCGGTAGGCTGTAAGAGCACTGTGCAGAGCGAGTTGTTTCTTAGCTTCCCAAAGAGCTGGAAGCAAGATGCTGTGGGGCCCAACTCGCCCTTTGGAAAGAAGCCTGCACGTTGTGCCTTTCAGCTCTAGGGCAAAGTAGCACACCCAGAGCAGAAGTCCTACTTCAGCCAGATCAGGCCTGCAAAGAAACTGCGTTTCACAGGCCTTTGGAAGAGATGTTCCCGGTAGGCTGTAAGAGCACTGTGCAGAGCGAGTTGTTTCTTAGCTTCCCAAAGAGCTGGAAGCAAGATGCTGTGGGGCCCAACTCGCCCTTTGGAAAGAAGCCTGCACGTTGTGCCTTTCAGCTCTAGGGCAAAGTAGCACACCCAGAGCAGAAGTCCTACTTCAGCCAGATCAGGCCTGCAAAGAAACTGCGTTTCACAGGCCTTTGGAAGAGATGTTCCCGGTAGGCTGTAAGAGCACTGTGCAGAGCGAGTTGTTTCTTAGCTTCCCAAAGAGCTGGAAGCAAGATGCTGTGGGGCCCAACTCGCCCTTTGGAAAGAAGCCTGCACGTTGTGCCTTTCAGCTCTAGGGCAAAGTAGCACACCCAGAGCAGAAGTCCTACTTCAGCCAGATCAGGCCTGCAAAGAAACTGCGTTTCACAGGCCTTTGGAAGAGATGTTCCCGGTAGGCTGTAAGAGCACTGTGCAGAGCGAGTTGTTTCTTAGCTTCCCAAAGAGCTGGAAGCAAGATGCTGTGGGGCCCAACTCGCCCTTTGGAAAGAAGCCTGCACGTTGTGCCTTTCAGCTCTAGGGCAAAGTAGCACACCCAGAGCAGAAGTCCTACTTCAGCCAGATCAGGCCTGCAAAGAAACTGCGTTTCACAGGCCTTTGGAAGAGATGTTCCCGGTAGGCTGTAAGAGCACTGTGCAGAGCGAGTTGTTTCTTAGCTTCCCAAAGAGCTGGAAGCAAGATGCTGTGGGGCCCAACTCGCCCTTTGGAAAGAAGCCTGCACGTTGTGCCTTTCAGCTCTAGGGCAAAGTAGCACACCCAGAGCAGAAGTCCTACTTCAGCCAGATCAGGCCTGCAAAGAAACTGCGTTTCACAGGCCTTTGGAAGAGATGTTCCCACTAGGCTGTAAGAGCACTGTGCAGAGCGAGTTGTTTCTTAGCTTCCCAAAGAGCTGGAAGCAAGATGCTGTGGGGCCCAACTCGCCCTTTGGAAAGAAGCCTGCACGTTGTGCCTTTCAGCTCTAGGGCAAAGTAGCACACCCAGAGCAGAAGTCCTACTTCAGCCAGATCAGGCCTGCAAAGAAACTGCGTTTCACAGGCCTTTGGAAGAGATGTTCCCGGTAGGCTGTAAGAGCACTGTGCAGAGCGAGTTGTTTCTTAGCTTCCCAAAGAGCTGGAAGCAAGATGCTGTGGGGCCCAACTCGCCCTTTGGAAAGAAGCCTGCACGTTGTGCCTTTCAGCTCTAGGGCAAAGTAGCACACCCAGAGCAGAAGTCCTACTTCAGCCAGATCAGGCCTGCAAAGAAACTGCGTTTCACAGGCCTTTGGAAGAGATGTTCCCGGTAGGCTGTAAGAGCACTGTGCAGAGCGAGTTGTTTCTTAGCTTCCCAAAGAGCTGGAAGCAAGATGCTGTGGGGCCCAACTCGCCCTTTGGAAAGAAGCCTGCACGTTGTGCCTTTCAGCTCTAGGGCAAAGTAGCACACCCAGAGCAGAAGTCCTACTTCAGCCAGATCAGGCCTGCAAAGAAACTGCGTTTCACAGGCCTTTGGAAGAGATGTTCCCGGTAGGCTGTAAGAGCACTGTGCAGAGCGAGTTGTTTCTTAGCTTCCCAAAGAGCTGGAAGCAAGATGCTGTGGGGCCCAACTCGCCCTTTGGAAAGAAGCCTGCACGTTGTGCCTTTCAGCTCTAGGGCAAAGTAGCACACCCAGAGCAGAAGTCCTACTTCAGCCAGATCAGGCCTGCAAAGAAACTGCGTTTCACAGGCCTTTGGAAGAGATGTTCCCGGTAGGCTGTAAGAGCACTGTGCAGAGCGAGTTGTTTCTTAGCTTCCCAAAGAGCTGGAAGCAAGATGCTGTGGGGCCCAACTCGCCCTTTGGAAAGAAGCCTGCACGTTGTGCCTTTCAGCTCTAGGGCAAAGTAGCACACCCAGAGCAGAAGTCCTACTTCAGCCAGATCAGGCCTGCAAAGAAACTGCGTTTCACAGGCCTTTGGAAGAGATGTTCCCGGTAGGCTGTAAGAGCACTGTGCAGAGCGAGTTGTTTCTTAGCTTCCCAAAGAGCTGGAAGCAAGATGCTGTGGGGCCCAACTCGCCCTTTGGAAAGAAGCCTGCACGTTGTGCCTTTCAGCTCTAGGGCAAAGTAGCACACCCAGAGCAGAAGTCCTACTTCAGCCAGATCAGGCCTGCAAAGAAACTGCGTTTCACAGGCCTTTGGAAGAGATGTTCCCACTAGGCTGTAAGAGCACTGTGCAGAGCGAGTTGTTTCTTAGCTTCCCAAAGAGCTGGAAGCAAGATGCTGTGGGGCCCAACTCGCCCTTTGGAAAGAAGCCTGCACGTTGTGCCTTTCAGCTCTAGGGCAAAGTAGCACACCCAGAGCAGAAGTCCTACTTCAGCCAGATCAGGCCTGCAAAGAAACTGCGTTTCACAGGCCTTTGGAAGAGATGTTCCCACTAGGCTGTAAGAGCACTGTGCAGAGCGAGTTGTTTCTTAGCTTCCCAAAGAGCTGGAAGCAAGATGCTGTGGGGCCCAACTCGCCCTTTGGAAAGAAGCCTGCACGTTGTGCCTTTCAGCTCTAGGGCAAAGTAGCACACCCAGAGCAGAAGTCCTACTTCAGCCAGATCAGGCCTGCAAAGAAACTGCGTTTCACAGGCCTTTGGAAGAGATGTTCCCGGTAGGCTGTAAGAGCACTGTGCAGAGCGAGTTGTTTCTTAGCTTCCCAAAGAGCTGGAAGCAAGATGCTGTGGGGCCCAACTCGCCCTTTGGAAAGAAGCCTGCACGTTGTGCCTTTCAGCTCTAGGGCAAAGTAGCACACCCAGAGCAGAAGTCCTACTTCAGCCAGATCAGGCCTGCAAAGAAACTGCGTTTCACAGGCCTTTGGAAGAGATGTTCCCGGTAGGCTGTAAGAGCACTGTGCAGAGCGAGTTGTTTCTTAGCTTCCCAAAGAGCTGGAAGCAAGATGCTGTGGGGCCCAACTCGCCCTTTGGAAAGAAGCCTGCACGTTGTGCCTTTCAGCTCTAGGGCAAAGTAGCACACCCAGAGCAGAAGTCCTACTTCAGCCAGATCAGGCCTGCAAAGAAACTGCGTTTCACAGGCCTTTGGAAGAGATGTTCCCACTAGGCTGTAAGAGCACTGTGCAGAGCGAGTTGTTTCTTAGCTTCCCAAAGAGCTGGAAGCAAGATGCTGTGGGGCCCAACTCGCCCTTTGGAAAGAAGCCTGCACGTTGTGCCTTTCAGCTCTAGGGCAAAGTAGCACACCCAGAGCAGAAGTCCTACTTCAGCCAGATCAGGCCTGCAAAGAAACTGCGTTTCACAGGCCTTTGGAAGAGATGTTCCCGGTAGGCTGTAAGAGCACTGTGCAGAGCGAGTTGTTTCTTAGCTTCCCAAAGAGCTGGAAGCAAGATGCTGTGGGGCCCAACTCGCCCTTTGGAAAGAAGCCTGCACGTTGTGCCTTTCAGCTCTAGGGCAAAGTAGCACACCCAGAGCAGAAGTCCTACTTCAGCCAGATCAGGCCTGCAAAGAAACTGCGTTTCACAGGCCTTTGGAAGAGATGTTCCCGGTAGGCTGTAAGAGCACTGTGCAGAGCGAGTTGTTTCTTAGCTTCCCAAAGAGCTGGAAGCAAGATGCTGTGGGGCCCAACTCGCCCTTTGGAAAGAAGCCTGCACGTTGTGCCTTTCAGCTCTAGGGCAAAGTAGCACACCCAGAGCAGAAGTCCTACTTCAGCCAGATCAGGCCTGCAAAGAAACTGCGTTTCACAGGCCTTTGGAAGAGATGTTCCCGGTAGGCTGTAAGAGCACTGTGCAGAGCGAGTGGTTTCTTAGCTTCCCAAAGAGCTGGAAGCAAGATGCTGTGGGGCCCAACTCGCCCTTTGGAAAGAAGCCTGCACGTTGTGCCTTTCAGCTCTAGGGCAAAGTAGCACACCCAGAGCAGAAGTCCTACTTCAGCCAGATCAGGCCTGCAAAGAAACTGCGTTTCACAGGCCTTTGGAAGAGATGTTCCCGGTAGGCTGTAAGAGCACTGTGCAGAGCGAGTTGTTTCTTAGCTTCCCAAAGAGCTGGAAGCAAGATGCTGTGGGGCCCAACTCGCCCTTTGGAAAGAAGCCTGCACGTTGTGCCTTTCAGCTCTAGGGCAAAGTAGCACACCCAGAGCAGAAGTCCTACTTCAGCCAGATCAGGCCTGCAAAGAAACTGCGTTTCACAGGCCTTTGGAAGAGATGTTCCCGGTAGGCTGTAAGAGCACTGTGCAGAGCGAGTTGTTTCTTAGCTTCCCAAAGAGCTGGAAGCAAGATGCTGTGGGGCCCAACTCGCCCTTTGGAAAGAAGCCTGCACGTTGTGCCTTTCAGCTCTAGGGCAAAGTAGCACACCCAGAGCAGAAGTCCTACTTCAGCCAGATCAGGCCTGCAAAGAAACTGCGTTTCACAGGCCTTTGGAAGAGATGTTCCCACTAGGCTGTAAGAGCACTGTGCAGAGCGAGTTGTTTCTTAGCTTCCCAAAGAGCTGGAAGCAAGATGCTGTGGGGCCCAACTCGCCCTTTGGAAAGAAGCCTGCACGTTGTGCCTTTCAGCTCTAGGGCAAAGTAGCACACCCAGAGCAGAAGTCCTACTTCAGCCAGATCAGGCCTGCAAAGAAACTGCGTTTCACAGGCCTTTGGAAGAGATGTTCCCGGTAGGCTGTAAGAGCACTGTGCAGAGCGAGTTGTTTCTTAGCTTCCCAAAGAGCTGGAAGCAAGATGCTGTGGGGCCCAACTCGCCCTTTGGAAAGAAGCCTGCACGTTGTGCCTTTCAGCTCTAGGGCAAAGTAGCACACCCAGAGCAGAAGTCCTACTTCAGCCAGATCAGGCCTGCAAAGAAACTGCGTTTCACAGGCCTTTGGAAGAGATGTTCCCACTAGGCTGTAAGAGCACTGTGCAGAGCGAGTTGTTTCTTAGCTTCCCAAAGAGCTGGAAGCAAGATGCTGTGGGGCCCAACTCGCCCTTTGGAAAGAAGCCTGCACGTTGTGCCTTTCAGCTCTAGGGCAAAGTAGCACACCCAGAGCAGAAGTCCTACTTCAGCCAGATCAGGCCTGCAAAGAAACTGCGTTTCACAGGCCTTTGGAAGAGATGTTCCCACTAGGCTGTAAGAGCACTGTGCAGAGCGAGTTGTTTCTTAGCTTCCCAAAGAGCTGGAAGCAAGATGCTGTGGGGCCCAACTCGCCCTTTGGAAAGAAGCCTGCACGTTGTGCCTTTCAGCTCTAGGGCAAAGTAGCACACCCAGAGCAGAAGTCCTACTTCAGCCAGATCAGGCCTGCAAAGAAACTGCGTTTCACAGGCCTTTGGAAGAGATGTTCCCGGTAGGCTGTAAGAGCACTGTGCAGAGCGAGTTGTTTCTTAGCTTCCCAAAGAGCTGGAAGCAAGATGCTGTGGGGCCCAACTCGCCCTTTGGAAAGAAGCCTGCACGTTGTGCCTTTCAGCTCTAGGGCAAAGTAGCACACCCAGAGCAGAAGTCCTACTTCAGCCAGATCAGGCCTGCAAAGAAACTGCGTTTCACAGGCCTTTGGAAGAGATGTTCCCGGTAGGCTGTAAGAGCACTGTGCAGAGCGAGTTGTTTCTTAGCTTCCCAAAGAGCTGGAAGCAAGATGCTGTGGGGCCCAACTCGCCCTTTGGAAAGAAGCCTGCACGTTGTGCCTTTCAGCTCTAGGGCAAAGTAGCACACCCAGAGCAGAAGTCCTACTTCAGCCAGATCAGGCCTGCAAAGAAACTGCGTTTCACAGGCCTTTGGAAGAGATGTTCCCGGTAGGCTGTAAGAGCACTGTGCAGAGCGAGTTGTTTCTTAGCTTCCCAAAGAGCTGGAAGCAAGCTGCTGTGGGGCCCAACTCGCCCTTTGGAAAGAAGCCTGCACGTTGTGCCTTTCAGCTCTAGGGCAAAGTAGCACACCCAGAGCAGAAGTCCTACTTCAGCCAGATCAGGCCTGCAAAGAAACTGCGTTTCACAGGCCTTTGGAAGAGATGTTCCCGGTAGGCTGTAAGAGCACTGTGCAGAGCGAGTTGTTTCTTAGCTTCCCAAAGAGCTGGAAGCAAGATGCTGTGGGGCCCAACTCGCCCTTTGGAAAGAAGCCTGCACGTTGTGCCTTTCAGCTCTAGGGCAAAGTAGCACACCCAGAGCAGAAGTCCTACTTCAGCCAGATCAGGCCTGCAAAGAAACTGCGTTTCACAGGCCTTTGGAAGAGATGTTCCCGGTAGGCTGTAAGAGCACTGTGCAGAGCGAGTTGTTTCTTAGCTTCCCAAAGAGCTGGAAGCAAGATGCTGTGGGGCCCAACTCGCCCTTTGGAAAGAAGCCTGCACGTTGTGCCTTTCAGCTCTAGGGCAAAGTAGCACACCCAGAGCAGAAGTCCTACTTCAGCCAGATCAGGCCTGCAAAGAAACTGCGTTTCACAGGCCTTTGGAAGAGATGTTCCCAGTAGGCTGTAAGAGCACTGTGCAGAGCGAGTTGTTTCTTAGCTTCCCAAAGAGCTGGAAGCAAGATGCTGTGGGGCCCAACTCGCCCTTTGGAAAGAAGCCTGCACGTTGTGCCTTTCAGCTCTAGGGCAAAGTAGCACACCCAGAGCAGAAGTCCTACTTCAGCCAGATCAGGCCTGCAAAGAAACTGCGTTTCACAGGCCTTTGGAAGAGATGTTCCCGGTAGGCTGTAAGAGCACTGTGCAGAGCGAGTTGTTTCTTAGCTTCCCAAAGAGCTGGAAGCAAGATGCTGTGGGGCCCAACTCGCCCTTTGGAAAGAAGCCTGCACGTTGTGCCTTTCAGCTCTAGGGCAAAGTAGCACACCCAGAGCAGAAGTCCTACTTCAGCCAGATCAGGCCTGCAAAGAAACTGCGTTTCACAGGCCTTTGGAAGAGATGTTCCCACTAGGCTGTAAGAGCACTGTGCAGAGCGAGTTGTTTCTTAGCTTCCCAAAGAGCTGGAAGCAAGATGCTGTGGGGCCCAACTCGCCCTTTGGAAAGAAGCCTGCACGTTGTGCCTTTCAGCTCTAGGGCAAAGTAGCACACCCAGAGCAGAAGTCCTACTTCAGCCAGATCAGGCCTGCAAAGAAACTGCGTTTCACAGGCCTTTGGAAGAGATGTTCCCGGTAGGCTGTAAGAGCACTGTGCAGAGCGAGTTGTTTCTTAGCTTCCCAAAGAGCTGGAAGCAAGATGCTGTGGGGCCCAACTCGCCCTTTGGAAAGAAGCCTGCACGTTGTGCCTTTCAGCTCTAGGGCAAAGTAGCACACCCAGAGCAGAAGTCCTACTTCAGCCAGATCAGGCCTGCAAAGAAACTGCGTTTCACAGGCCTTTGGAAGAGATGTTCCCGGTAGGCTGTAAGAGCACTGTGCAGAGCGAGTTGTTTCTTAGCTTCCCAAAGAGCTGGAAGCAAGATGCTGTGGGGCCCAACTCGCCCTTTGGAAAGAAGCCTGCACGTTGTGCCTTTCAGCTCTAGGGCAAAGTAGCACACCCAGAGCAGAAGTCCTACTTCAGCCAGATCAGGCCTGCAAAGAAACTGCGTTTCACAGGCCTTTGGAAGAGATGTTCCCGGTAGGCTGTAAGAGCACTGTGCAGAGCGAGTTGTTTCTTAGCTTCCCAAAGAGCTGGAAGCAAGATGCTGTGGGGCCCAACTCGCCCTTTGGAAAGAAGCCTGCACGTTGTGCCTTTCAGCTCTAGGGCAAAGTAGCACACCCAGAGCAGAAGTCCTACTTCAGCCAGATCAGGCCTGCAAAGAAACTGCGTTTCACAGGCCTTTGGAAGAGATGTTCCCACTAGGCTGTAAGAGCACTGTGCAGAGCGAGTTGTTTCTTAGCTTCCCAAAGAGCTGGAAGCAAGATGCTGTGGGGCCCAACTCGCCCTTTGGAAAGAAGCCTGCACGTTGTGCCTTTCAGCTCTAGGGCAAAGTAGCACACCCAGAGCAGAAGTCCTACTTCAGCCAGATCAGGCCTGCAAAGAAACTGCGTTTCACAGGCCTTTGGAAGAGATGTTCCCGGTAGGCTGTAAGAGCACTGTGCAGAGCGAGTTGTTTCTTAGCTTCCCAAAGAGCTGGAAGCAAGATGCTGTGGGGCCCAACTCGCCCTTTGGAAAGAAGCCTGCACGTTGTGCCTTTCAGCTCTAGGGCAAAGTAGCACACCCAGAGCAGAAGTCCTACTTCAGCCAGATCAGGCCTGCAAAGAAACTGCGTTTCACAGGCCTTTGGAAGAGATGTTCCCAGTAGGCTGTAAGAGCACTGTGCAGAGCGAGTTGTTTCTTAGCTTCCCAAAGAGCTGGAAGCAAGATGCTGTGGGGCCCAACTCGCCCTTTGGAAAGAAGCCTGCACGTTGTGCCTTTCAGCTCTAGGGCAAAGTAGCACACCCAGAGCAGAAGTCCTACTTCAGCCAGATCAGGCCTGCAAAGAAACTGCGTTTCACAGGCCTTTGGAAGAGATGTTCCCACTAGGCTGTAAGAGCACTGTGCAGAGCGAGTTGTTTCTTAGCTTCCCAAAGAGCTGGAAGCAAGATGCTGTGGGGCCCAACTCGCCCTTTGGAAAGAAGCCTGCACGTTGTGCCTTTCAGCTCTAGGGCAAAGTAGCACACCCAGAGCAGAAGTCCTACTTCAGCCAGATCAGGCCTGCAAAGAAACTGCGTTTCACAGGCCTTTGGAAGAGATGTTCCCGGTAGGCTGTAAGAGCACTGTGCAGAGCGAGTTGTTTCTTAGCTTCCCAAAGAGCTGGAAGCAAGATGCTGTGGGGCCCAACTCGCCCTTTGGAAAGAAGCCTGCACGTTGTGCCTTTCAGCTCTAGGGCAAAGTAGCACACCCAGAGCAGAAGTCCTACTTCAGCCAGATCAGGCCTGCAAAGAAACTGCGTTTCACAGGCCTTTGGAAGAGATGTTCCCGGTAGGCTGTAAGAGCACTGTGCAGAGCGAGTTGTTTCTTAGCTTCCCAAAGAGCTGGAAGCAAGATGCTGTGGGGCCCAACTCGCCCTTTGGAAAGAAGCCTGCACGTTGTGCCTTTCAGCTCTAGGGCAAAGTAGCACACCCAGAGCAGAAGTCCTACTTCAGCCAGATCAGGCCTGCAAAGAAACTGCGTTTCACAGGCCTTTGGAAGAGATGTTCCCGGTAGGCTGTAAGAGCACTGTGCAGAGCGAGTTGTTTCTTAGCTTCCCAAAGAGCTGGAAGCAAGATGCTGTGGGGCCCAACTCGCCCTTTGGAAAGAAGCCTGCACGTTGTGCCTTTCAGCTCTAGGGCAAAGTAGCACACCCAGAGCAGAAGTCCTACTTCAGCCAGATCAGGCCTGCAAAGAAACTGCGTTTCACAGGCCTTTGGAAGAGATGTTCCCGGTAGGCTGTAAGAGCACTGTGCAGAGCGAGTTGTTTCTTAGCTTCCCAAAGAGCTGGAAGCAAGATGCTGTGGGGCCCAACTCGCCCTTTGGAAAGAAGCCTGCACGTTGTGCCTTTCAGCTCTAGGGCAAAGTAGCACACCCAGAGCAGAAGTCCTACTTCAGCCAGATCAGGCCTGCAAAGAAACTGCGTTTCACAGGCCTTTGGAAGAGATGTTCCCACTAGGCTGTAAGAGCACTGTGCAGAGCGAGTTGTTTCTTAGCTTCCCAAAGAGCTGGAAGCAAGATGCTGTGGGGCCCAACTCGCCCTTTGGAAAGAAGCCTGCACGTTGTGCCTTTCAGCTCTAGGGCAAAGTAGCACACCCAGAGCAGAAGTCCTACTTCAGCCAGATCAGGCCTGCAAAGAAACTGCGTTTCACAGGCCTTTGGAAGAGATGTTCCCGGTAGGCTGTAAGAGCACTGTGCAGAGCGAGTTGTTTCTTAGCTTCCCAAAGAGCTGGAAGCAAGATGCTGTGGGGCCCAACTCGCCCTTTGGAAAGAAGCCTGCACGTTGTGCCTTTCAGCTCTAGGGCAAAGTAGCACACCCAGAGCAGAAGTCCTACTTCAGCCAGATCAGGCCTGCAAAGAAACTGCGTTTCACAGGCCTTTGGAAGAGATGTTCCCACTAGGCTGTAAGAGCACTGTGCAGAGCGAGTTGTTTCTTAGCTTCCCAAAGAGCTGGAAGCAAGATGCTGTGGGGCCCAACTCGCCCTTTGGAAAGAAGCCTGCACGTTGTGCCTTTCAGCTCTAGGGCAAAGTAGCACACCCAGAGCAGAAGTCCTACTTCAGCCAGATCAGGCCTGCAAAGAAACTGCGTTTCACAGGCCTTTGGAAGAGATGTTCCCGGTAGGCTGTAAGAGCACTGTGCAGAGCGAGTTGTTTCTTAGCTTCCCAAAGAGCTGGAAGCAAGATGCTGTGGGGCCCAACTCGCCCTTTGGAAAGAAGCCTGCACGTTGTGCCTTTCAGCTCTAGGGCAAAGTAGCACACCCAGAGCAGAAGTCCTACTTCAGCCAGATCAGGCCTGCAAAGAAACTGCGTTTCACAGGCCTTTGGAAGAGATGTTCCCGGTAGGCTGTAAGAGCACTGTGCAGAGCGAGTTGTTTCTTAGCTTCCCAAAGAGCTGGAAGCAAGATGCTGTGGGGCCCAACTCGCCCTTTGGAAAGAAGCCTGCACGTTGTGCCTTTCAGCTCTAGGGCAAAGTAGCACACCCAGAGCAGAAGTCCTACTTCAGCCAGATCAGGCCTGCAAAGAAACTGCGTTTCACAGGCCTTTGGAAGAGATGTTCCCATTAGGCTGTAAGAGCACTGTGCAGAGCGAGTTGTTTCTTAGCTTCCCAAAGAGCTGGAAGCAAGATGCTGTGGGGCCCAACTCGCCCTTTGGAAAGAAGCCTGCACGTTGTGCCTTTCAGCTCTAGGGCAAAGTAGCACACCCAGAGCAGAAGTCCTACTTCAGCCAGATCAGGCCTGCAAAGAAACTGCGTTTCACAGGCCTTTGGAAGAGATGTTCCCACTAGGCTGTAAGAGCACTGTGCAGAGCGAGTTGTTTCTTAGCTTCCCAAAGAGCTGGAAGCAAGATGCTGTGGGGCCCAACTCGCCCTTTGGAAAGAAGCCTGCACGTTGTGCCTTTCAGCTCTAGGGCAAAGTAGCACACCCAGAGCAGAAGTCCTACTTCAGCCAGATCAGGCCTGCAAAGAAACTGCGTTTCACAGGCCTTTGGAAGAGATGTTCCCACTAGGCTGTAAGAGCACTGTGCAGAGCGAGTTGTTTCTTAGCTTCCCAAAGAGCTGGAAGCAAGATGCTGTGGGGCCCAACTCGCCCTTTGGAAAGAAGCCTGCACGTTGTGCCTTTCAGCTCTAGGGCAAAGTAGCACACCCAGAGCAGAAGTCCTACTTCAGCCAGATCAGGCCTGCAAAGAAACTGCGTTTCACAGGCCTTTGGAAGAGATGTTCCCGGTAGGCTGTAAGAGCACTGTGCAGAGCGAGTTGTTTCTTAGCTTCCCAAAGAGCTGGAAGCAAGATGCTGTGGGGCCCAACTCGCCCTTTGGAAAGAAGCCTGCACGTTGTGCCTTTCAGCTCTAGGGCAAAGTAGCACACCCAGAGCAGAAGTCCTACTTCAGCCAGATCAGGCCTGCAAAGAAACTGCGTTTCACAGGCCTTTGGAAGAGATGTTCCCGTTAGGCTGTAAGAGCACTGTGCAGAGCGAGTTGTTTCTTAGCTTCCCAAAGAGCTGGAAGCAAGATGCTGTGGGGCCCAACTCGCCCTTTGGAAAGAAGCCTGCACGTTGTGCCTTTCAGCTCTAGGGCAAAGTAGCACACCCAGAGCAGAAGTCCTACTTCAGCCAGATCAGGCCTGCAAAGAAACTGCGTTTCACAGGCCTTTGGAAGAGATGTTCCCAGTAGGCTGTAAGAGCACTGTGCAGAGCGAGTTGTTTCTTAGCTTCCCAAAGAGCTGGAAGCAAGATGCTGTGGGGCCCAACTCGCCCTTTGGAAAGAAGCCTGCACGTTGTGCCTTTCAGCTCTAGGGCAAAGTAGCACACCCAGAGCAGAAGTCCTACTTCAGCCAGATCAGGCCTGCAAAGAAACTGCGTTTCACAGGCCTTTGGAAGAGATGTTCCCGGTAGGCTGTAAGAGCACTGTGCAGAGCGAGTTGTTTCTTAGCTTCCCAAAGAGCTGGAAGCAAGATGCTGTGGGGCCCAACTCGCCCTTTGGAAAGAAGCCTGCACGTTGTGCCTTTCAGCTCTAGGGCAAAGTAGCACACCCAGAGCAGAAGTCCTACTTCAGCCAGATCAGGCCTGCAAAGAAACTGCGTTTCACAGGCCTTTGGAAGAGATGTTCCCGGTAGGCTGTAAGAGCACTGTGCAGAGCGAGTTGTTTCTTAGCTTCCCAAAGAGCTGGAAGCAAGATGCTGTGGGGCCCAACTCGCCCTTTGGAAAGAAGCCTGCACGTTGTGCCTTTCAGCTCTAGGGCAAAGTAGCACACCCAGAGCAGAAGTCCTACTTCAGCCAGATCAGGCCTGCAAAGAAACTGCGTTTCACAGGCCTTTGGAAGAGATGTTCCCGGTAGGCTGTAAGAGCACTGTGCAGAGCGAGTGGTTTCTTAGCTTCCCAAAGAGCTGGAAGCAAGATGCTGTGGGGCCCAACTCGCCCTTTGGAAAGAAGCCTGCACGTTGTGCCTTTCAGCTCTAGGGCAAAGTAGCACACCCAGAGCAGAAGTCCTACTTCAGCCAGATCAGGCCTGCAAAGAAACTGCGTTTCACAGGCCTTTGGAAGAGATGTTCCCGGTAGGCTGTAAGAGCACTGTGCAGAGCGAGTTGTTTCTTAGCTTCCCAAAGAGCTGGAAGCAAGATGCTGTGGGGCCCAACTCGCCCTTTGGAAAGAAGCCTGCACGTTGTGCCTTTCAGCTCTAGGGCAAAGTAGCACACCCAGAGCAGAAGTCCTACTTCAGCCAGATCAGGCCTGCAAAGAAACTGCGTTTCACAGGCCTTTGGAAGAGATGTTCCCGGTAGGCTGTAAGAGCACTGTGCAGAGCGAGTTGTTTCTTAGCTTCCCAAAGAGCTGGAAGCAAGATGCTGTGGGGCCCAACTCGCCCTTTGGAAAGAAGCCTGCACGTTGTGCCTTTCAGCTCTAGGGCAAAGTAGCACACCCAGAGCAGAAGTCCTACTTCAGCCAGATCAGGCCTGCAAAGAAACTGCGTTTCACAGGCCTTTGGAAGAGATGTTCCCACTAGGCTGTAAGAGCACTGTGCAGAGCGAGTTGTTTCTTAGCTTCCCAAAGAGCTGGAAGCAAGATGCTGTGGGGCCCAACTCGCCCTTTGGAAAGAAGCCTGCACGTTGTGCCTTTCAGCTCTAGGGCAAAGTAGCACACCCAGAGCAGAAGTCCTACTTCAGCCAGATCAGGCCTGCAAAGAAACTGCGTTTCACAGGCCTTTGGAAGAGATGTTCCCGGTAGGCTGTAAGAGCACTGTGCAGAGCGAGTGGTTTCTTAGCTTCCCAAAGAGCTGGAAGCAAGATGCTGTGGGGCCCAACTCGCCCTTTGGAAAGAAGCCTGCACGTTGTGCCTTTCAGCTCTAGGGCAAAGTAGCACACACAGAGCAGAAGTCCTACTTCAGCCAGATCAGGCCTGCAAAGAAACTGCGTTTCACAGGCCTTTGGAAGATGTGTTCCCACTAGGCTGTAAGAGCACTGTGCAGAGCGAGTTGTTTCTTAGCTTCCCAAAGAGCTGGAAGCAAGATGCTGTGGGGCCCAACTCGCCCTTTGGAAAGAAGCCTGCACGTTGTGCCTTTCAGCTCTAGGGCAAAGTAGCACACCCAGAGCAGAAGTCCAACTTCAGCCATATCAGGCCTGCAAAGAAACTGCGTTTCACAGGCCTTTGGAAGAGATGTTCCCACTAGGCTGTAAGAGCACTGTGCAGAGCGAGTTGTTTCTTAGCTTCCCAAAGAGCTGGAAG